>NW_026866506.1:0-23576 GCF_026571515.1 Ruditapes philippinarum | reverse complement strand
TACCAGTAAATCATGGTTGTTTTATAAATTAATTAAATCTTTGTGTGTTAGTATTTATAAAGCAGTTACTAATATTTCACTTCAAATGAGTTTGATAATTTTATATAATGATTTGCTAGTAAAATTGCCTTTTTGACACCAACTTTGTTCTCTTTTTTCATTTTAATGAAAACATATAGCTATTGATCAGTAAGTAAATAAGAATAATCAAATTGTTATAATTACCGAGTACATTTCACGCTAATTGTGAGACGAACCCTTAATGACGTCCGTATGGGCGCCGCCATTTTGAAATGGACGTCACGTCAGGTTACAACGTAAGTCAACGGGGAAAAATATAATTTTAACATTTTGACCATATTACTAACTTAATGGAAAAAATGAAAAACATGCCTAGAGATATTGACGTCAGCGTTAACATGACATTAATTTAAATGATTTTACAATTATATTTAATAAAAAATGGAATATTCAAATTTGGTGGGACAGACTATAATAGACACGATTTAGACAATTACATAATTATGTAAATTAAATATAAGCGAAGAACCTTTTTGTTTAGTCTTGTATAGCTAGTGTTCTCGTTCCCTTACGACGCGTTGTGGTATTCAAGATACGCGTTTGATTGTAAAGCTATCCAATCAAATCATTTCACTGCATTGCTCTTTTTCTCTTAAAAAGAATAATAATATCTGTCATATGTTGTGGTTCGGACCGGAATATCCGTCCCGAGGGGACCCGCCCATTGGGCGGTAACGAGGCTTGCCGAGTTACCGCCCATGGGCGGGTTCCCGAGGGACGGATATTCCGATCCGAACCGTAAACATATGTTAGATATTTTTTCTTGCATATTCTGCCATATTATTTCATATCTAAAATGGTTTACCTCAATATGATATATGTTCACGGAAATTAAAGTCATTTCATCCTAACTATTTTCTTACAATAGCGTATGAACTTACAACTTAAACACAACGGCAAACTGACGTCAAATCCTTAGCACATATTTCCCTTCTAAAACGACGTCATTTTAAACGCGGTTCATTCATAAAGCGCGCAAAAATGACGTTGTTGTTTGGCACGCGACTCATCTGGCACCCCCCATGCCAGATGAAATTTCCGGGCATAGGTAAAACTTCAACACGGAAACGCCCAGTCTGGATATGGCAAGAATATAAAATACGACAGTACATCATGGTAATTATATTATGATAACAATCTTTGTGTGTTAGAATTTATAAAGCGGTTACTGATAATTCACTTCAAATGATTTTGATTATTTTAATTAATGGTTTACTAGTAAAATTGCCTTTTTGACACCAACATTTAACTATTGACCAGTAAGTAAATAAGAATAAATTATTTTTTATCATTAACTTTTAAAACTTTAAAAGTTTGCTCCTGACCGCTAAAATCCAAAATGAAGAAGAGTTGCCTGCCAATTATTTCATAAGGATGTTGAATTCTTGACAATAGTATTTCTTGAAATAACTGGGCAATAATTGGCAATTTGTCCCAGCATCAAATCCAGGTGTGTAACTTTTGGTTCGGCGGTACGGCGTTTTGCCTCTGGGACTGCTTCCCCATCGTCGGTTAGGCCACGAAGTGGATTGCCAGATTTTTCAGCCATGTCAACCAGAAAAACAGCAAAATTTGAGTCTAAAGACAGGATATATTGCAGGTTTTGTTGTCACGATACAAACGATGTTTTTATAAAAAGTCCATTGTTTTGGAGCACGATGCGTAGCCATTTTGAATTGAGTCGTGTTTCAGTTACTTGTCACGTCCCGGCCGCTTTTGGCTATATTTTTGTTACCAGTTGTTAATGACGATAGTAATCACGTTTACTGAAAGTCTGGGTTTTTATCCGACAGCCTGTTTATTAACAAGAGCACAAACTGTCTTTTTATAAAAAACAAATGGAGAGCTCCCTTACATATTATGTGTAATACAACTAAATGTTTGTAGGTCATTGACCACTATAAATATAGTGACGCTACCCTGCATAATTTTTATACGCCCGTTTGAAAAACGGGACGTATTATGGGAACGCCCCTTGGCGGGCGGGCGGGGCGGGCGGCGTCCAATTTTGTCCGGAGCATATCTCCTACATGTATGGAGGGATTTTAATGAAACCTTCATAGAAATGTTCACCACTATGAGGAGCAGTGTCGCGCACATGAACCAGGTTCTCAAGGTCAAAGGTCAAGGGGTCACAACTTTAGAGGTCATTGAAAAATGGCTTGTCCGGAGCAAAAACTTCCCACCATGTTTAATAGGAGGGGATTTCAATATTTACTTTGGCACAAAATGTTCACCATTTTGAGGCAGAGTGTCGCCGTGCAAAAATTCAGGGCCTTGCGGCCAAAAGGTCAAGGGGTCACACATAGAGGTCAAATTTCAGATAAAAATAATGAAGATGTGTATTAGGAAACCATTTAGTCTCATTTATTGAGGGATTGTAACATAAATGGTCATTTTTAATCTTCAAAAAGGAAACTATGGCTGTTGATAATATAATTTTAAATTACCAATTACATGTACTTTTTAAATTTCCCTATGATTTGGGTTTTAAGGTTCATTTAAACAATACAAGTCGGCTGTGCCAAGGATAAAAACTTCTTGCTAGATAACATTTATCCATAATGCCCCCATCTCCATCTAAAGCTTTCGTAAACGGGCGTATTTTGTGACTATGGCACCCTTGTTTAGTTATTGCTCTTTGTTATTTTTTAAACTTAATTTTTGTCCAGAGTATAACTCAAAAAGCTTATGAGATATCAACATGAAACTTTATAGTTGAATAAATCTCACTAAGGAGGTGTGCAGTGCATAAGAATGATAACTCTACCCTTCATAATTTTTTAGTTATTGTCCTTTGTTATTTTTCATACATTTTGTCCGGAGCTTATCTCAAAAAGTGTTAGAGATATCAACTTGAAACATCATAGGTGGATAGATCTCATTGAGGAGGAGTGTGGCACACAAACATGATAACTCTACTCTGCATATTTTTTAGTTATTGCCCATATTTATTTTAGATGCTTTATTTTCTCCAGAGCATTACTAAAAAGCCTTTGAGATATCAGAATAAAACTTCATATGTGGATAGGTCTCATTGAGGAGGAGTGCAGCACACACGAATGATCAATTTTCATACTTAATTTGTCATCTGTGTGGAGCATAACTCAAGAGTCTTTGAGATGTCAACATGACACTTCATAGGTGGATAGATCTTATTGAGGAGGAATGCTGTGCACAAGAACGATAACTCTACCTTGCATATTTTTTCAGTTATTGCATTTTGTTATTTTTCATGCTTAATTTTTGTCCAGAGCATAACTATAAAAGCCTTTGAGATATCAACTTGAAACTTCATATGTGGATAAATCTCATTAAGGAGGAGTGCAGCACATAAGAATGATAACTTATCCTGCATTTTTTCAGTTATTGCCCTTTGTTATTTTCAGACATTAGTATTCACATAGGTTTCAAATCTGTTATCACTTCAGCCATTAGTTTTTATTACCAAAATACCTCTAAAAATTGAATTATTCTGCTCTTCTACCAAATAAGTGAACAAAAATGAAATTTATGAACAGAAAATGAGATCGGTGACCCCTAAGTTTTTTGGCTGGAAAAGTTTATCATATTCTAACATCATGACATAATATTAAATACTTAAAGAAAGCGTTTGTTAGAAAATGATTGTTCTAAATTGAACAAGAGCGATCAGTAATCACATGTGTCGCCTCATGATGGCCAATTTCATGTTGGGACAAATTTTGTGACAGACGGACAGACAGACAGACAGTGCACAACTAGACTAGGTACTGATCATTCCTGTAAAGTTTGGATAAAATTGCACCAGTAGTTTATGAGGAGTAGTCCGGACAAGCTTTTGCGTATCTAACACACAGAAAAAACACCTTTTTATCAAAGGGCCATAACTCGGCCAAAAATCATTCAACCGGAAAACCCGTGCAATATTCGCAAGGACTTGAGCTACAGATCAATCCTGTAAAGTTTCATTGAAATTGCATGAGTGGTATAAGAGAAGTAGTCCGGACAAACTTTAAAACAAAATATTAAAGGGCCATAACTCTGACAAAAATCATTGAACCGGAAAATGCTGACAATATGCACAACTAGACTTGGTACTGATCATTCCTGTAAAGTTTGGATGAAATTGCACCAGTAGTTTATGAGGAGTAGTCCGGACAAGCTTTTGTGTATCTGGCAACACACAGAAAAAGAAACCTTTTTATCAAAGGGCCATAACTCGGCCAAAAATCATTCAACCGGAAAACCCGTGCAATATGCGCAAGGACTTGAGCTACAGATCAATCCTGTAAAGTTTCATTGAAATTGCGTTAGTGGTAATTGAGAGTAGTCCGGACAAACTTTAAAATTAAAAATTATTAAAGGGCCATAACTCTGACAAAAATCATTGAACCGGAAAATGCTGACAATATGCACAACTAACTGGTACTGATCATTCCTGTAAAGTTTGGATGAAATTGCACCAGTAGTTTATGAGGAGTAGTCCGGACAAGCTTTTGTGTATCTGGCAACACACAGAAAAAGAAACCTTTTTATCAAAGGGCCATAACTCGGCCAAAAATCATTCAACCGGAAAACCCGTGCAATATGCGCAAGGACTTGAGCTACAGATCAATCCTGTAAAATTTCATTGAAATTGCATTAGTGGTAATAGAGAAGTAGTGCGGACAAACTTTAAAATTAAAAATTATTAAAGGGCCATAACTCTGACAAAAATCATTGAACCGGAAAATGCTGACAATATGCACAACTAGACTTGGTACTGATCATTCCTGTAAAGTTTGGATGAAATTGCACCAGTAGTTTATGAGGAGTAGTCTGGACAAGTTTTGTGACGGACGGACGGAAAGACGGACGGACAGACAGACGGACCGACGGACAGACAGACGACGGAGAAGTGATCCCTATATGTCGCAACTACTCCGTAGAGGCGACACAAAAATGCGTCATGTCAAGTTAAACCCTCATAATAGACATTAATGGTATCGGGACCAACCGCCGTCTGCGTTGTAATCATTTTTTGTCTATTATTATATTAAAAGGCAATACAATTTTCAAAATATAGTAGTTTTGTTGCAAGTATTATGAAAATGATGGAATGCTTGTGCATTAATGTGCCGTTATTGCACACAATTTTAGTTGTTTTAACCTAAAATAAGCAAAAGTGGCGTCCCGTCGTTAAACTGTACATAAGTGTAAGCAGAAATGGAAATGAATTGCACCGTGTGCGTGTAATAAGCTGGAAAAGTACATATGTGGGCTCCAGTCTCACTAGGTGTTTCCGGTAAAACATTAAAACATAAAGTAATTCAGTCATAAATTTACCGACATCAGCAAACGGCTATATTTTATCCACTGCTTCTGTGACGAAATCTCCATAAACCAACCGCTTGCCAGTGTGATAATTAAATATTAATATTTATTTCATGCTTTCCAGTGTTTTATTGTAATATATCAGATGATTATATTCTGATAAACCACTAGTGAAATTTATAAAATATAATTTTCACTGTAGCCGGACTATATCTGATTGCGGATGAAAAGAAAATCAAACTAAATGGAATAACAGGCAGAAATAAATGCCGCCATATGTAAATTTTGCTTCTTTAGGAAACTAAAGTCGATGTTACCATACATCATGTTAAAAATGTAACAAAATTAGAGAAATTTAACTGAACTATATTTCAAAATTGATGATGTGACGTCATGATGTGATTTGACGTCACAAAGGAGATTGCACGACGTTACGCGGCAAAATCAGTAAAAAATACTTAAAATCACTTAAAAAGCATGAAATAAGAAGAAAATTTATTTGTTTTACATATAAGATTGAAATATATTTCATTCGTGAACACCAGCTATTATATTTTCACTCGTGGCTACGCCACTCGTGAAAATATTGCATCTGGTGTTCACTCAGTGAAATTATATTTCAATCTTACAATGCAAAACAAACAAGTATCCTCTACTTATCATTTTAAATTCCTTAGTTACAGTAGATTACACAGTCCCGTAACTACTGTCGAACATCATAATATCCGAAGTCAATCGTCTGCCACTTTTCAACGTCTCTCTCGGCGATTGACGTCACCAACGTCCTTGAAAATTTCTTCCTTCTGCCTCTCCCTTATTTTTCTTATTTTCAATTTCTCAATCACTCTTTCTTAATCATTTATTTCAATCAAAAAGTTAGCTGTTGATACCTTAACCTTTTCCCTTTTTCCATTATCCCTTTCTATGTTTTAGACAGTTTCTCGACTTACTATTGACACAATTTCTTATTGATTGATTTCGTGACGTTCCGACGGCATAATTTTAACGCATTTTTTTCTTTTACATGTGACATATGAATTGTGATTGCAGAGATAAATGTGGTTTAAATGAAGCATTTTTTTCCGACAACGTCAACTATGGCACATGACGTTTCGGTGTATTTTGAAATCTAATTGTGTCATATTGTAAAATATACGCTTTATAAAGCGCCTATTGTCAGCGTAAATCTATGCACTGCGCCGGGTGTACGTTGCCATGGGTTTTTTTATTCGCTGTAACGTACAAGCTATTTGAGTTATCAAATTAGATATGGCATAGTTTTCCGATTAATTGAAATATTAAACAATAATTGATAGTTTGAAAATTCTTTAATTGACAGTCCCATTCCGGTTTATTTTTTATCTTCCTCGTATGTCTTGAAGACTTAAAAATCTTTTTCCATTTTAGACATACGTTTATATTTATAAGGAGGATTAAGCATGTGCACTATTTACAAGTCACATTCTGATTCGCAGGGACACTGATAATTTCCGCTACACTATGGCCTCCTTTATCAGAAATTCGTGATTACTTTACAGGCGGGGCTTAATATGCTGTTTTTTTCTTCAAATTTTGAAGCGTCAGAATGAAAAATATATGTTAAAGACATTTTCTACAGTTTAATAAAAAATTAATCCTTTCATAGAATTTTCTAAATTTTTTATATGATAGGTAAAATTTATTTGCGAATTCAAAAATAAAAAAAGAAAAATTCATGTTGACGTGTTGGAACATATTTCTTTAAAACATGAGTTTTTCATGCTTTTTAACTAAACAAAGATATAAGAAAATTAAACATGAATTCTGTAAAAAATAAAGCTATCAAGAAACATTATTGATATTTCAAGTAACATTTAATTGTGGATTCAAAAATAGAAATAAAAATATATGTTGACGTGTTAGTTTTTTGTAAACGGACAGTTTCCATGGCAACTGTCAACATTACCATGTTTTCTTAAGAAATATCAGTGTTATACTTAATGTATTGTCAAATATACAAGAAAAACACGGTGTAATAAAAAGTTCTTTTTCTTTTGATGTTATAGATCTATTAAGTAAATGATACTGAATATCTTTTTAAAACATATTTAGGGCCATATTATTTTTTCACTCTACTAACATACCCGAACAGTAAGCAAGTATTCAGAAATTTACAAAGAAAATAATGAAATTCGGAACATTTCTAAGATATTTATTTTGTTTTTATTCAACACTTTTAAAATATATCATTTAAACTTCTTTGCCTAATTGTCTGCCAGTATTAAGTGGCGACGCACTTTCGTCACTATACCACAAGTGGATGGGGTAACGCGCTCAAAATTATCATCAATGCTGTCGTACAAATGCTTGGAGAAATCATTTATCTGATGTTGTCTAAACGACATCTTATTCTTTTGAACCGATCTCCTCCTGAACATTTAGAAATATCTACTCTGTATTTTTTACTCATTATTTGCTTATAGCCGAAATTTAAACACTTATCCGAATACTATTCAACTTGACCTTCTTTTTGAAGAGTACTTATCCGTGATTATCTTTCTTGGAAACGCATAACGATGCGCACAGAAAACTACCGAAAACGTCTTTAAGATAAAGTTCAACATCTTAAAAAATAAAGATCACGATATTGTTAAAAAAGGCGTGGTATGATCTAAGGAAGTGCTACTGATGTATTTCCAACCGTTTTCATGTTTGTACATTTCTTAGTTTTCTTTAGGCAGCTAGGCTAACAGGCTGGTAGGCTGTTAGGCTGCTGGGCTGCTAACTTCTCAAATTTCGAAGCGTCAGAATGTTCAATATTTAAAAAAAAAAAGATCCCGATATTGAAGTAAGATGTGGAATGGTCTAAGTTTATACCGACGGTTTTCATGTTTGTACTATCCTTAGTTTTCTTTAGGCTGCTAGGCTGCTGGGATGTTAGGCTGCTAAGTTCACAAATTTAGTAGCATCAGAATGAAAAAAAGATGTTAAGATAAAGTTCAACATCTTAAAAAATAAAGATCACGATATTGAAAAAAGGCGTGGAATTTCCGACCATTTTCATGTTTGTACTATTCTTAGTTATCTTAAGGCTGCTTGGCTGCCAGGCTGTTAGGCTACCAACTTCAGGCTGCTAGACTGCCAGGCTGTTAGGCTTCCAACTTCAGGCTGCTAGACCGCCAGGCTGCAACGCTGCCAACTTCGCGAACATAGTTCGCCATTCGTTCTTCGGGACATTACATTTTTGATAATCAAACACCCTAATACCTATCGGAATAATCGGTTATTATGACCGTCGAAAAGGCCCGAGAAGGTGCTGTCGCCCTTTCACAAAATCTGATTGGAGAGGTCATCAGACCAGACCTCTCCAAAGTGTTCAGACTGATTGCTGGCGGTATCCATTTTTGCGTATCTGATTGTAGTGAATGAATCTCATTTAAAGCGTAAAATCATTAGGAGCAGTCTACAAAAATTGTTTTGCGCATAGTCCGTTTGAAAATACGACTTAACTTAAAGAAAAATTAACATCGAAGTGAACAAATCGGTACATACAAAAGTCGGAAAATATCATTTACGTTACTTAGCGCTACGTGAATGTTTCATACCGTTTTAATATTTTAAACTGTATAAGTCGATTACCGTATTGTTTTCTGAATAGTGCTTTACTATTTTCATGTTCCGATAAATAGTAACAGTGAACATTATAGCTACAGTAACACCATGCACCATTATATTTTCGAGTGGACCGTGTACCGAAATTTTGCTGCTCCTTAAACTTTTGAACGATTTCGAGTCATTTCGGCCACAAGACGTATCGGCCTCAAATAACCCAAGACGTTTCGGCCCCGGACGTTTCGGCCCTTTACCAAATCGGCCCAATATTTAGTTAAGAATAAAAAAACATACCTAAATATTAAATAAATATCAATCATTCTAACAGGACCCGCATTTTTCCCTATTGAACATACATGAACAAAAAGTGTGTCTTATTATGCAACAGATGTACAGTTTGACGTTCTATATTTAGACATGTGACGTAATAATTATACACTTGACGTAACCACTAAAAATCCGACGCGCTGAAATTAAGTTAAGAAACAAATCAGGCGCAATTTTGCTTAACAGGGGGTCGAACGTATAGCGGTGCGATACTCCTTTAAGCGAGGTGAATTCATGCGATACGCCCTAATAGCGTACGGGAGCGAAAACGAAAGTGGGTATGAGCATGTTTTTTTCCAAATATTTGTTGTCTATTGTAATTTTTTGAAGAATAGCATTGTGCATGCTGATAAGAACTTGTAATTGTGCATGACTGTCAAAATAAAATACTAAATTTTATAGAATTGAGGAAGTTATTGAGGTATTTGTTGCTGCAAATTTAACCGTCAACCTGATATACACATGCAAAGGAATAATGTATCAGTCGTATTAAAACGAAATATTCGATTAGTTTAAGCCCCAACATGTTTATTTTTGAAAAACAAAACGATATACAAGAGCAGTTTTGCATATTTATTCGCAAATATATAAAATATTTCCAGTTTTCTTACTGTACGACTAATATTTGGTCCGATAAACCAACTGTACGCACAAATGTTGGTATGTTTTTCTGTAGCAACTTCCTCATTACAGTACATTCTTATTCAATATTGATGAAATATCAAGTTTTGAGTTTGTATGTTAATCATATGTAAATCACAGTGTCAATTAAGATAACAGTGTCAATTAATGTATTATACTATGATATAGTTAATTTAAATATTCTTTTCTCACAAATATTAATCATTCAAATGAGATAAGTTATTGCACAGAAATTTGAAATTCTATAAAATTATCAATAGTCACGATAATATTCGTTTTGTTTCTTCCATTTATTCAGTAAAGGTTTTATCATTTAATAATATGTTTTTTTCTATTATTAATTACTTATTTAAAATATCAACCCTCTTAAAATTACTGTTTCCCTCGGCTAACACCTTGGCTAACAGTATTTTCCTTGGGATGATATTTTAACTGTAACCCACTAACCCATTTGTTATTAATAATAATCTTCATTCACAAAAGGTTACCAAGGTTAATATACTACTCCATAACGAGTGTGACTCAATCTAATATTATATACTCAATAGCTTTTTGTTTATTTGCACATGTGTCAGCATTTGTACTTGTGGTACTTTACCTATCTGGTAGTAGTTTTGTTTGTTATTCAAGTTGTTATGTTTTAATTGCTCTGCGACATTTACAACTGTGTATTTGCACATGTGGTCATCAGCTGTTCCTAAGAAAGACACTGAACTGTTTGGTGTCCAATGTCTGACTGAAGTTTGAAATTGAAGTTTTATGTTTTTTTTTCCTGACAGGCCACAATTATGTGCACTACAAAAATAGCCGGTTCTAAGCAACATTTTAGAAAAGAATTTTACTACCTAAAGATTTTTACCACCTGGTTCTCAGTCTCTATCTCTAGAACAGCAGTGAAATGTACTTTCACTGTATTTTATAGGTTGTTTGAAATGTTCAATTCTATTTATAATATGAAAAAATATCAGTTTGACAGCAGCATGTTCATAAGATCTTAGAGCCTAATGAAGTAAAACAGCCCTTATATCACATATTAACTGCTATTTTTCTGAAATGTTCTGCTTTGAAAGTGAGTTAATTTATACAAGATTTCTTAATTGATTTCTTAAATTCATTCTTACATATTTTGGTAAAATTCCTACTTTTTATCTAAGATCTTAGAGTAAAGGTTACTTTTATCCAACTCCTAATTATCACACGATAATTATTATCAATTATTAAAATTAAGTTCAAACACTTATATAGATGGTTATACAAAACGTTTGTTTCAAGTGAATCTCTAAGGAAAGAAGAAGATTTCAGAATTCCGGAAACGGGCACATATATGGTAGATATCTTAGTATAATCATAGGAAAACATGTTCAACAGATGTGATAATGAACAATATCGAACCTTTAACAGCGTACAGTTATTTTATCGCACCAAAATCCAGCGTACACTTAAATATTTTGACCAGAAAGCGTCTGTGTATATCGGAGCACAAAGGTACTTGCTATGCAACTCAATTATGATTACTCGTATAGCATAAAGAAGAAAAAGAAATTAACTATATTAATATAAGCTTGCATTAAGCGATTTTACTCAGCGACCCAAAATTAGTTGCCGTCAGTTTACCTTCAATAACTTTTTTAATTATGAATTTAGGCCTCTGTAATTTTGATGAAATGTGTGTCGGTCCTATCTTCACATCCTCAATACAAAATATGCAACTGTAATCGAAGATTTATGAAATACTTCATAAAAAACACTCACTCTGACGTGTGTTTAGACAGGTAAATCCGCCATTAGGGCGTATCGCATGAAATCACCTCGCTTAAAGGAGTATCGCACCGCTATACGTTCGACCCCTTGTTAACTATCAAGTACCTCAACATTTATTTGTTAATGTCGTGTTAGAACCGAAATAATATATCCAAATCAGTGATTTTATCGCTTGATAACATCACTGTTTGTCGTTCGGATGCGCATCATTATATAACTTGGGCTACGCCCTCGTGATATAATTCCTCGTATCCGAACTCCAAACAGTGATGTTATTGAGCGATAAAATCACTGTTAGGGATATATTATTTCTTAAATATATGTAGGGTATAGATATAAGCTTCGCGTTGTGTCTTGTATCTACTTTTTTAATATCTCAATAATATGCAAGTTAAGCGGTAGTGACGTTGATATATACGTTGACGTCATCTTGATTCCCGCCGTCAAGACGTCGTTGTTGTTCCCGCCTACACATAGCGTACGTATTCCCGACAATATACTTTTATTTATTTTTCTAACGATTTTAAGTATAAAAATTCCTTTTTAAATGTAATTAAAAAAGGGCCGAAACGTCTCGCGGAAAAGGGCCGAAAAGTCTAGGGGCCGATTTTTGCATAGGGGCCGATTTGGTTTGGGGCCGAAACGTCCTGTTTGCTTTTGAACTGGTATGACTAAATAACGCAACGGAGATTTTTTGGCGCAAACGGCACACATTTTACTCAAGTTTGATTATCATCAAATATTGTGGTTGGAGGCATGCAGCTTTATATATACTGTTTATTCGAATAAAATCATTTAAACATTTGCTATGTAAATCCTGGACTTCAATTTGAGTGATTAAAATATTTTATGTCCGTTTTTGAAAATATAGTAGACATGTTTCCATATACTTACCGAAACATCACCCGAAAATTTGCTTATTGAATTTTACAAGAAACTTTTTATTTTGAAACTACTTTAAATATATATATTAACTTATCATTAATTTCAAATTAAGTAATAGAAAGAACATCGAAACATGAGGCTATCTGATTTGTATGAGGGGCGTAGCCCCTCAAGTATTAATCAGATTGCCGAGTGATTTGATGTTCTTTCACTTTTGTATCATAGTCAAACATAAAACACAATCCCTTTTGTCACAATATGAAACCCCGGAAAAAAGGAGGAACCAATGAACGAGCATCTGAATATGATATTTTTGTCGCTTTCCCTTTCTCTGCCGTCACAATAAGTAAACCCTAGCAAAAATTAGCCGATCAATGGGCTTGCTCTGGAGTGCGGGTGCGCCAAGAAAAAAAGTCCATTTCTCCGGCATATAATCTTTCAAAACATTTTAAAAAATGAAGTGTAAAACAATCTTTCATTATGATACTATATTCAATATATTTAATAAATTCTATTTTGTTAAATAATTGTAATTTATAAAAAATATTCCCAAATATTTTCGAACCACAGCAGCAAAAAGACCTCCCGCATGCTTCTTTTCAAAGAAGCAAACTTGTTTCATTCAATAAGGGGCGTCGCGCTTCGGCGCGGACGCCAAAAATTGCTACCACTGTTGGCAAGGGAGGTAAATATTGTAAAAGACGGAAAAATTCTTTTTATTTTTAATTGCCGTATTATCCATTTCAGACAATGGCATATTATATTGATGTTGAGCATGGTGCCGCATTTGAAGTTTCTTTGGCATCAGAGGGATCTGAAGATTTTAATATTGTGAGTATTGCTAAAAACAACAAGATCATACGACAAAATCAGTGACACAGTCACACATTAATAGATTAACCTTTCTTTTATGCTTTTCAGTGGATTACTGATTTATCTGTGAAAATATATAGAGGATATTTGGTAAGTTTTAAGTAAGATCGGAATTTATTTAATTTTTATTTCATGCTTTCCAGTGTTTTATTGTAATATATCAGATGATTATATTCCGATAAACCACTAGTGAAATTTATAAAATATAATTTTCACTGTAGCCGGACTATATCTGAATGCGGATGAAAAGAAAATCATAACTAAATGGAATAACAGACAGAAATAAATGCCGTCATACGTACATTTTGTTTCTTTAGGAAAAGAAAGTCGATATCATCATACATCATGTTAAAAAATGTAACAAAATTAGAGAAATTTAACAGAACTATATTTCAAAATTGATGACGTGACGTCATGATGAGATGACGTCACAAAGGAGAATGCGCGACGTTACGCGGCAAAATCAGGAATCAGATACTTAAAAACACTTAAAAAGCATTAAATAAAAAGAACATTTATTTGTTTTACATATAAGATTGAAATATATTTCATTCGTGAACACCAGCTATTATATTTTCACTCGTGACAACGTCACTCGTGAAAATATTGCATCTGGTGTTCACTCAGTGAAATTATATTTCAATATTACATGCAAAACAAACAAATATCCTCTATTTACCCATGAAATATGGTGCTATATCAGTCAAATATATTTCATATTTTTTAAAAATAAATATGAAATATAAATATGAAAGTGGGAGGAGTCAAAACTCATATTTATTTTACGGGACTTCTTTCGCCATTTTCTTTGAAAAATCTGAAAATTCAAAACAAATTTTTGTCGAATTTTGTTTTGAAAACTATCTAAAATGATAGAAAACGGTCTAACTAAGAAAATATATCGAACAACATTATCTTTAATTCAGTCATTAACGCTGTACAGACGTTTAAAGAGTTGTTTACGTGACGTCACAATGTAGCGCTAAATATCACGTGCAAAACAAGACAGTAATTATATTACTGCGCGCTTTACAATTGAAGTTGCGTAGCAAGCAAGGGGGTTCGTAGCCATTTTTCTTTGATATTGAAATTAAATAAAAAGGTTATTTTTTCGTTTTTCGTGAAATATGGTATATATTTTCACTCAACATGATAAAATGCCACATATTTTCACTCGCCGTCCCGGCTGGTGAAAATATGTGGCATTTTATCATGTTTCGTGAAAATATATTCCATATTTTCTTTCAAACGAAAAATATCCTCTTAATATTTCACCGAGTGAGTACTAAAAGGTATGTTTCACAAGTGGCACAGCGACAAGTGAAATATGAAGTTTTAGTGTTCATGAGGTGAAATATATTTCGATCTTACACTAAACTAAACAAATTTTCTTTTTATTATATGTAAAGAAACGTGAAAAAGACAGTTCAACCTAGTACTAAATGAAAAGTGCGCAAAATGATAATACAACGTGATGTCATTTACGAAATCACGTCATTAAGTCGGTTTCCAGTACTGTGAACGCTTGTATTTTAATTAATGTAACAACGTAACGGGCTCAAATATTCAAAACTGAAATTATCAAATTGATAATTTCACTGCTTATAACAGTGAAATTATCAGTTTTTGTTTCACTGATATATTTCTTTAAACGACCGAAAATCATGTAATAAATTTGATAATTTCACAGAGAAAAAATATCAAAATATAATTTCGACGAGACTACTTTTTAAGGTTTCCCCATATGGTACCATCATTTTTATATATGCTGACAATTCTGACATTGTCAGGGCTGTTTAGAGAAAAGCAAAGCTGAAATTGACATTAAATAACTTAAAAATTCAAAAGTAATAAAAAGAAGAGAACTTCAATTCTTTCAAATTACTCATCACCAAATAGAGTCTCAAATTTTTTTGGTTTTATTTTAAAGTCAGAAAATTACAATTCCTTCCACACGCAACACTGCTCTTGATGACATTTGGACATATTTAAGTTTCCAACCAGTTCTTGTTTGTTTGTTTGTTTCATTTTACACCTTTTTCAAACAGTATTTCACTCATATAGGTGGGTAGTTTCCTAACCATCGTTCCTGGAGAGTTACACCAGTACTAGACTACCTTCCTCCGCGCTCAACTACCAAAGCATCTCCCGGGGATCGAACCCACGCCAGAGAGGTAACTGGATAAGAAGTCATCAACTCTAACCCCTCGACCACGGAGGCGGTCACGTTCCAACCAGTAATAACTGCCTAGTGCAAATGAAAACTTAAAAGCAATGAAAGTCATCAGCCCGAAGAACAAGTAAACAACCCAGTGTCTGTTATGCAGCTTTTCAACAATTCCATGTTTCCCAATTTCCTAGCCGTTTTTTTTTTGAATGTTTACACAACTGTCAACACTTATTTACTGTCTGCAACTTTTCTCAAATAAGTTTTCTTTCTTATAAAATGATGTATGACTAACAGATGCATATGATATACTTTATTTCATGATCTTTTACTGTAATATATCAGATGATTATATTCTAATAAACCACCAGTGAAATTTATAAATATAATTTTCACTGTAGCCGGACTATATCTGACTGTGGATGAAAAGAATATCATTACTCAATGGAATAACAGGCAAAAATAAATGCCGTCATACGTAAATTTAGCTTCTTTAGGAAAAGAGTGGATGTCACCATACACCATTTTTAAATGTAACAAAATTAGAGAAAGTGTAGCAAAACTATTATTTTTCAAAATTGATGATGTGACGCCATGATGTGATGACGTCATCAAGGAGAATGTACGACGTTACGCGGCAAAATCAGTAAAAAATATTAAAGGATTTAACTCAATACAGGATTGGAGCAGTACCTCTAGACGCTTGCAGAAATCATGTTCACAAAATAGACGAATATCGTTTTTTCGCCGATTTTTATATTTTTCATTCCTTTAGTTTATACATAAATCGGTGTGAAACGATGAATAAGACCTGTTTAAGTTCATTCAGTTGGGTAAAAAGGCAAGATTTAAGCATTTTATCGTTCAAGCGCTTTGTCCAGTATAAACCGGAATACGGTATTAAGTATGGTGCTCTAATCCTTTTTCTGTCTCACTCAATATTTGAAATCACTTTAAAACATGAAAAGAAAATTTATTTGTTTTACATATAAAATTGAAATATATTTTATCGTGAACACCAGCTACGCCACTCGTGAAAATATTGCATCTGGTGTTCAGTTACTGAAATATATTTCAATCTTACATGCAAAACAAAAAGTACCCTCTATATGAATCAACCACTATCATTCTCCTCCTTGAAATACACAACTTTTAAAAATGGCGGCAGCTTATATTACACAAAGTCTGGTCTTTAGAGTGGAAAGTGTTTTTTCCCCCTTCTTCTCTTATCCTGTGTTTAAAAAATGGCCTTTTTATGAATTCAAAGTACCTTTATTTTCATTGAAAAGAATAATAACAGAAACGTTAAAAGGAATTGCATTTATTACATGCTTTTCGGTGGTTTATACACTGTAAAACGGGTTTTTAAAATTTTTAAACACTTTTTCGAAAAACTTTTCCTTTTTACTTTTTGGGAAAAACCAAAATGGGAAGGGAAACACGTCACATTTTTTACAAAAAAAACGAAAAAAATGTTCCTTTTTAAAAACGTTCCCTGGTGTTTAAAATAAAAGTAAACGTTTAATAGCAAAATTGTTATTTTCATTTTGGGAAACCCGGAAAAATGTAAATAAAACTTTGGTTTTTAAAAACTGGAATTTAAAATTTTTTCCCAACCCCAATGTGGCTTTAAAAAGGTGTTCCGATAAAACTTCAATATTTAAATTTAAAATCTTTTACGTGTTTTACTGTATATTTTAGGAAAGATCAAAAAAACAAAGGAAATGGGTTAAAGATATTGAACTACCAAAAAATGTTATAAAAGTTTTTTTTGGAATTTATTTTTTAAAATTTATACAGTTTTTTATTTTTTTAAAACAAAATTAAAGGTCCCAACTTTGTAAACAAAAGCATAAAAATGGGGTTTTTAGAGCAAACAACATCCCGAACTATTCTCAATGAAATTTACTCCGAAAGGGGCAAAAATTCCCCTTAAAGGGGGTTTGGTAAAAAAAATTTTGTATCTAAAAATTTGTAAAAGTTATTTTTGCATACAAAAAATGGTGTTTGTTCCAAAAAAATATCAAAAGCCCTGGTTCCCTTTTTTTTTGTCAAAAAAATTAACTTTGTTATCAACACTAATGTTATAATCCAGCTGCTAAGTTTATTCCTTTCCCTTTTTTTTTAAAAAAAAGCAAAAAATTAGGGACTATCAAACTTGTTGCAAAGAATATAAAATTTTAAATTTTGTAAAAAATTTTACCCGTTTTTCTTTTGGGTTTAAAAATTCATTGCTTTTTAAAAAATATGTGTTTTTTTTTCATAAAAATATTGTGCATTTATATAAAGGATTTTGGCCAACATCTTTTCCCCCTGAAATTTGATAAAATGTTCAGAAGAAATTTATATTAAAAATTCAGGGATCATCTTTAAAGAAACACCCCTTTAAAAAACAAAAAAAAATAAATTAAAAAAGTATGATTTTTAGTAATTTTCCCTTGAAACCCAAAAAAAATTAAAATTAATGAAAAAATTTTATTTTTGAAAAAAACATAGTTTTAAAAAAATTAGGGGATTTTATTTAGTCTTTAAAATATATAGTTGTTCCGCTAAATAATGTTTTCGCTGGAAATTCAACAAAAATTAAATCATTCTTCAAAAATTTATTTTGAAAAAGGGTGAATTAATATTTAAATTTTTAAAAAAGCCTTTAAAACAAACCTAAAAAAGATTATAGTTAATTTAAATTATACTTTGGGGAATTAACTGAAAATTTATCGAAATAATTTTAAATTAATTTTTTTTTTATGGTGGATAACTTAGTAAATTTGGGGGCTTTTTTCTTTTTTTTCTAAATTTCCCAATTTTCCCGTTCTCTTTTTAAAAATTTTTGAAAAACCCAATACTTTTTGCCAATAAACTGGTGTGAAGTTAAATTTTGCTGAAAAACCCACGCACTTTTGATAATACATTTTTTATTTTTAAAGTAGATATTAGATAAAAGTTTTTTTGGCGAAACCCCTATTCTTTTAAACAGGAAATAAATTAAAATTTTAAAGGGAATTTTTTTAAAAGGGTGTTTAAAGAAAAAAAAAAAATAATAAAAGGGAAAAACACCAGAAACATTCTTTTTTTAAAAAGGCAAATGTTAATGTGGATATTTATTTTTTTAGATAAAATAAATTCGATTTTTTCCCCTTTAAATAAAGTTTTGTTCAAAAACTCGAAAAGAGAACTTAGTGAGGGAAACTACATCAACAAAAAAACAAAAAAAGTCTGATAGGCTAAATAAATCAATGGACAAGTAAATTTCAATTTTTAAAGGAATTTTTAAAACCCCTTTTTCCCCAAGGTTTTTTGAATAGGGGGCCAAAATTTTTTTTTTAAAATTGATGCCAGTAAACTCCTTTTTAATGACTTTGCGCATCAAGCAAAATTTGTATTTTTAAAAAAAAATTTTTAATTATTATGACTCATTTTTCTGTTTTTAATGCAAAAATTTTTTTTAAATAATTAGTAATTTTGTTTTACAAAATTTTAAATCAATAAAATTTAGCATTAAAAAAAAAAAGTGATTATAAAAATTTTAAAAATTTTGGGGTAAAAAATTTGTTTTAAAAACCCGGGGGAAATATCCCTTTTAAAATTCTGGGTTTTGCAAGGAAATACAAAAAAAGACACAGTGGGGCCCCCATTGTTTGGGCTGCCCTTTTGAAAATTTTTTAACCAATCAAAAAAAAGGGCATTTTAACAAAAATTCATCTTTCTCAAATTGCAAAAAATTTTGGGTCCCGATTCGGCGAAGAAAAAAAAAGTTAAAAAGTTTACCATCTTCAAGCTGAAAAAAAATTATCTTTAATTTTTATGCATCTTTTTTTAAAAAAACCCAAGGGTTTTTTGGATACCCTTTAAATTTTTTAAAATTAAATTTTAAAAAGCTTTTTTACGTTACTAAAAGAAAACCCTGGAAATGTATTTTTTTGTTGGAAAAAGTTTCCCAAATTTAAATCAGTTTTAAAAATAAAACCGCTTTAATTTATCTACAAACAATGCATGAAAAATTAAAATGTGATATTAGGAAATAAAAATTTTAAAGGGTATATTCCCAAAAAGTTGATTTTAAAATATTACACAATGTCAGAAAATGAAAATAAACTAAATCACAGCTGGTCACATAAAAAAAGTTTTGGGACATTAAAAGTTTTTGAATACTAAACCCCCAAATTATTTGATAAAAAGGCTAAAGTTTTTCTTTCCCTTTTCCTTTTCTGTAAGTGTTTCTGTTTTCAAACCTTCAAAATGAAACATTAAATTCATCCTAAAGCAAAATTATAACAGACTGGGAACAAAAAAGATGAAAAACTTATTGAATAAGTCACGCCATTTTTTAACGTTTTTTTTTTAAATTGCTTATTTTTCCTTTTTATCGTGGAATTTAAAGTAATCTTTTCCCCTTTTATAAAGTTTTAAATCAAGATGCGTATTTTTATTATTTAAATTTTTCATTAAAATTTAAATTAAGATAGCAAATTTATTTTTAAAACACCAACAAAATGAATTTCCGTAAATAATTTACATTGAAAAATGACATCATCAAAATGTTTCCCCATTCTTTAAAAAATATGAAAATCATAACAAAAAAGGCTAGACGATTTTCTTGGGTTATTTTTAACTTTGCCGGAAAACCCCCTTCCCCCTTTTTTTACCCTTTTTAAACCCTTCGCCTAAAAAAAATTTAAAATATAAAAGAAAAGTAGCACTTTATTTTTTAATCTATATGTTTCCCTTGAAAATAAAAAAGTGGGGGGGGAAATCATTTTATTTTTAAATAAAAATGCCCTTTTGGGCGCCCGTTTTAAAAAAATTGGCCCTTTTAACCTTTGAATTTTTTAAAATAAAAAAAGTCATTACAAAACCCCTTTTGGGGTTTTTTTTTTTCTATTTTTTTCCTTGCAAAATTCCGCAAATAGAAAGGAAAAATTTGCCCCAAAAAAATTTTCGGTTTGCACCCAGGAGAAAAGGAAAATTTAAAATTCAAACCCCCGGGGGATAAACAGAAGGTGTTCTTTAAATCGCCCAATGCCCATACGCAAATTTTTCCCCCCTGAAAACACCGGGGCGTTTTAAATACAGTTTAACACTTTCTTTTTTTAAAAACATTTCAAACATTGTATTGTTTTACCCTTTAAAGAAAAATTTTTTTGGGTTTACTTTTATTTTTTTTTTGTTTGTTAAATTAAAAAAAAAAACCGAGATGGGGTTAAGACAAAAAAGTAAAAAACAAACTTTCCCAAGTTTGCCCCACGGCCCAATTTTAAAAACCCCAACCGTTTAAACAGAAACAAAAACTGTTTTATTATAAAAAACCCTTTTAAATAAAGAAAGGGCATGTTTTTTTAATATGACAAAAAAACCAACTTTTTTGAAAAGCTTTTTGGGGAACCGTCAGGCTTTAAACTTTTTTTACGGTAGAAATTATAAGGATATAAAACTGGGTTATTTAAATTTTTTTAAAACCCTTTAAAAACGTTGTTTCGTGAAATAACCAGCTTTAACAATACTGGGAACAACTTTATAATTTAAGTTTAAAATGACATAAACGTTGTTTTAAATTAAATTTGGCCTTTTTTTAAATTCTTTTATTAGGTTTAATGTCTTTTTAAAATCGTTTCTTTGCATAAAAAATAAAAAAAATTTTTTTTTAGTTTTAGTTAATTTCGAAAAAAATTTTTCCCTTCTGAACAAAAAAGTTAAAATTTTCTCTCGGGGCTGTGTCACTCGGGAAATATCCCTTTTGGTGCCCCACTGGGTAAAATATTTTCCCCACCCTTACTGAAGTAAAAAAATTATTTGTGAAATTTATTTTTTATTAAACCCCATTAAAAAAAAAAACATTATCTAAAAAAGAAAAAAAAACAAAAAATTTTCTTTTAACGTTTTTGTATAATTAAATTTGCCCTTTAAAATTACCTCAAATAATAAAAAACTAAAAATTCCCCCAATTTCCTTTTGCTGAAATTTTCGTTTTTTTCATTTTCCCTAACAACATGCGAATTTTTTAAAAAAATTCTTAGAACTTTTTAAATTTTTCTTTTTGTCTAATAAAACCAAAAGGAAATATTCCCATATTTTATGAAAAAACAAAAAAAAATTAACTTTTTTTTTATTTCGTTATCAAAAAAATTTGAGTGCCCGAACCCCTTGCTTGCAAAGGGCAATTTTAAAATTGTACACCCACGATTAATTGTGTTTTTACGCGTGTTTGACGCAAAACCAATTTGACTCACGAACAACTTTTTTAAAAACGTCTTACAGGGAAATGACCTAATTTTAAAAATTGATGTTTCGGATTTTTTTTTTGGGTTAACCCCTTTCCCCCTATAAATTTAAGACAGTTTTAAAAACAAATTTCAAAAAAAACTTGTTTTTTTTTTAAAACATTTTTTCAAACAAAATGGAAAGAAGTCCATTGAAATTAATATGAGTTTTGACCCCACCCACTTTCATATTTATATTTCATATTTATTTTTACTGAGCAAATATGAAATATATTTGACTGATATAGCATCATATTTCATGGGTAAAATTAAACATCTTATAGTTAACTGAAGTAGGCGAATGTACTATAGTATTCAGTTGGGTAACAATAGCAGGCGATTTATTATTTCAAGTTGTTATATCTAATGGTTTCAATTTCTACAATTATTTTTTATATTCAATAATTTGTCTCATAGGATATTGGTCTTAAAATAATAAGATATATTGATAAGTATGATGTGTATTGTGTGTAATAATACATAAGATAATATATCAACATATCAATGAACTAGCGTTATGTGTCGATAATTGTAGAGATTACATGTCGCACATATTTCCATCTAATTAAAATCAAAATCCTCATATGATACGATCTGTTCAGGTCCAATTAAAATCTGGATTTACCCTATTTCTAGTGTTATAAAACGGAGGCAACCCTTCTGAATTGATTAATTAAGTTTGACACATTATTATTTACATTGCAATTACTTCCGTTGAAAACGGATGTTCACTTTTTGACTATTCAACAAAAAGGTATTTTATACGCGAAAAGCACACCAGGGTGCGAACAACTAAATTTGATGAGTGTCATAGTTACTTCAGAGAAGAAATTGATGTCCTATCGGGGTTTAACGTCGAAAATAAGAATGAATCTAGAAAAAATGGTGGCCATTTTATTTCATTTTATTTAGAAAATAGACCACGTGACCAGATTTTATACTGTTAAAATTACTGTTACCTATGTAACAGTATAAAATTAGTCACGTGGTACACTTGCATTAACAGTAAAAATAACCCCCAAAGGCCTATGGGAAATTAGCATTATGAAAAAAGTGAGGGTTCATAATATATTAATTACACATGGGTTCGTGGGTAACAGTAAAAATATCATCCCGAGGAAAATACTGTTACTCGAGGAGTAGCCGAGGGTAACAGTATTTTAACGAAGAATGATATTTTTACTGTTATACACAAACCCATGTGTTATTTATTTTATTACCCCGAACAAAAATACTGTGATGATCTGAAATGGTTAACTAAATCTAACTGTAACAAAAATTAACCAAGATTAACAATAACTAAACTGTCCATACCTTTTAAGTTTTAAGTGTACTTTAGGCCTACTTGAGACGTTTTCTTTTTCTTTTATTCTTTAAGCAAGTGATGATATCTACAAATCATAAACATACAATAAACTATGTTTTATTTAGAAAACAAAATACTATATAGTAACCCATTTACACGGTTATGATCTGTGAAATCTGATCCTTCTATTTCCAGAATATTTTTAGCATGGTTTTTGACAAAATAACGATAAGCATTACGAAAACAGTGAGGGGTGATAATATAAACTGTCCCGTGCTGTTTATTAACGTTTACAATATTTACATAAAACTTCAATACTATCAATTCATTTTTCAGTCTTAGAACAGCGTCCAAAATGGCCACAAATTTAAAATAAGTCGTTGCAGAATTA
>NW_026866505.1:0-29030 GCF_026571515.1 Ruditapes philippinarum | reverse complement strand
TCTTCCAGGCTCTGCCAGGAGGTAAGTGAGACTGCAGCCTAAGGAGTTTCTTACTTTTCGTGTTTCACAATGAAAAGTTGTATAATAATAATAATAATAATAATAAAGTCTTTATTTAAAGAGGCTACACAGTTGCAACAAAGGCAATCTACCCTGTGGGCCTCATAAAATGTACATATTTACAATCATATAGTTGTGAAATAACATGAAATATTATGCAGAAACATTAATTAACATAATTATTTTTGATATTGCAATAGAAAATGACAATAATTATATAAAGTGCACAAAAAAAAAATATACAGTGAAACAAGGCATTTCAAACTTACAAATAAACCTTTGACAATAACAATATTTTCAACAAGAGCAGTGTTTTCCTCATAATTTTATATTTGATTTGTCTTTTTCCAATTTTCTATGTATTTATGTTTAAAGTTTTGAAGTGATTGTGCAGAGCGTATGCTGATTGGTATTTCATTCCAAATTTTTGATCCTGAATAGTTAAAACTTTTTCTGAAAAATTCTACTTTTGGTTTTGGTTGGTATATGTTAAGTTTTGAATCTGTTGAACGTAGGGTGCGAGAATGAATAGTATGGTTGAAGGTAAATTTTTGTTTTAAGTACTCAGGGCAAATATTGTTAATTGACTTATATACCATAATTGCTTGTTTTATATTTGACTCGGTCTGAGAATTTCATCCAGTTTAATAAAATGAATAGATCTTCAGACGGGGCATCATATGGTTGATCTAGTATAATCCTAGCTGCTCGTTTTTGAAATCGAACTATGGATTGTATTTGCTCCAAATTACAATTTCCCCAGATAGAGCAACAATAGTCTAAGTGAGGTAGTATGTAGGAGTTAAAAAATAGTTTTCTAATGGGAATGTCTATGAAATATTTAATTCTTTGCAGTAGGTACAATTTGGAATTGCACTTTTTTAACACATGATTAATATGGTTTTTCCAGTTTAATCTGCTGTCAACATGGACACCGAGAAGTTTCTCAGAGTTGGAAACATTCTATTAAATTATTGTCTAAATGTAGCATGTTTAATAATTTGGAGTCTGTTTTGTTTGATGGACAAATTGCCATGTATTGGCTTAGTTTTCTTCCCGTTATTTTACATTTGAATGAACATTGAAATGTTTAGTTTTCTTCCAGTTATCTTACATTTTAAGGAACTTTGAAATGTTTGGAATAAAATAAGAACATTGCTAAAAGACTGGTTGTTCCTAGTAGAGCTGTCATTGATTCAGTGCAAAGCATATCAACGATATATCGATATCAAGTGACTAAAGTCAACGATACACCGATATACCGATAATATCCTATACTCATTTGTCTGTCATTCACTTTCATACCTGTTTCAAATGATTTCAGTCAAAAACATGTTCTGTACAGTGTCTTGTCCACTGCATGATTTTTTCCAGACAATATTTTTTGTCACCATTGCTATGAAATAATTCCACTATATAACAAAAAGCATAACATAAGATATAAATAACTGCTTCTGTATATATTTTGGGTGAATTTTATAATTTCTAGACATTTAATTTATTAGTCAAAAAGTATCGATTTTTAAAAATGTGTATCGATTATTGATCGGCAAAAAAATATCAACGATACATCGATATTGTCGATATCAATGACAGCTCTTGTTCCTAGATAATGCATTTACACTGTGTTAAAGATAGAATGTCATACCAGCAGTACCTTTCTATACATGAATTCATTTTCATTGTTGAAATTAATTTCTATTGAT
The DNA here is from genome assembly GCF_026571515.1 of Ruditapes philippinarum. Classification (NCBI taxonomy): domain Eukaryota; kingdom Metazoa; phylum Mollusca; class Bivalvia; order Venerida; family Veneridae; genus Ruditapes; species Ruditapes philippinarum. The sequence goes on along the minus strand of NW_026866505.1, from coordinate 27,264 downwards.
TTGATGAAATTTTAAGTTTATTTATGTGGAATGTCAGCAACATAATCCAAAGATTCATTATGATTCAGTGTCATAAGCTCATTATTTTCTAACTTTTAATAGTTCTCTGTGTAAATATTTCAGTGAAAATGAACTGCTTAACTGTGAACTCATTTGTCATTCAATAAAACTTATAGATTTAAAAAACATTTACAGACAAATTGTCACAATTATTTCCAACTTTTTCAGTACAGGAATCCTAACCATATCCTTTTCATCCACTTTATTAATAATGTTTAAATGCATGCGTCAAATGGTAAGAATTTTGAAAAGAACAACAACTTTATTCAGGGTGTTGAATTATATTTTTTTGCTTCTTTTTTTAAATCGACTACATCTTTAGCCAATAAAATTTAAGTTCAATAAATCCTGTGACTTAATTGATCTACAGGCCTTCTGTAACACTGATATGGTAGTCCTTCCCAATTTTTTAATATATGTATAACACCCTTTATTGGCACCTCTACTGTTCTGTAATATATTACACTTCCCAATATACAGCTCCCAATAAACAGCTCATTAACTTCCAATAAAGTGCCAGCCCCATCTGTGTGTATATAGTTTAATGGATCCATATCCCATTGTTTTATGAGGGGCTTGGATAGATGATTAGTTTACCTAGTATCTTTTAACAATTGACTAATTTTAATTAAAAAGATACTTTCAAGTTCTCTAACCTATGAAACTCTTTAATAATTATCCTGTTTTGGATTTTGTATTTGTTTCTTCTAGTTCTTATATTTTTATCAGTATTTATAATGTTATGAAACATTCTTAAACAGTTGCAAATTGGGAAAATAAGAACCCCTAAAGAAAGTCAAAAACAGCAAAATTGACAATGTTGCAGGCTCGGTTTGTCTTTGTGCCTGTTCATGGACGGTACTGGAAAGTACAAGATAACGTCCACGCCTGGCTTAAGCAGAATTCAGCATTTAAACATAAGCATACTACTTCTCTTTCATGCATCATAAGAACAAGATAAGTTTAGTATTATTGTAAAAAGAATCATTGGTTATTTCTGTAACATCCGTCACCTTTTGTACCCTTATTTTGAAAACACAGAATAACAAAAGATTTTATTTGTTCAAAATTCATATAAGCATAAATATTATATCCTAATAAACTTAAAGGTCCACTTGATGTTAAAAAATAACATATTAATTTTATTTCAAAATAAATAATTTTGTTTTCATATTAGCAAAAATACAGATTTTTTTTCAAAATTAAGGAATTGGTGTTCATTAGTAAAAATTTTTTAATAAAAATTTCTTTTTTAAAATCCTTTATTTCCTTTATTTCTTCTTTTTTCATTGAAATTTGGGTATCTCAAGGTTTTTTTTTCCTTTTTAAAAAGGGGGCTATTTTTAAAGGGCCCTTTAAAAACAATTAAAAAATTGCCCCTTTCCCGGGAAAAAATTTGGGTTTCAGGGAATTGGGAATTTTAAACGAAAAAGTTTTAATTGGGTTTTAAGGGTTTTTTTGCGCAATGGTGAAAGGGTTAAAAAAAACCCGGGATTTGAAGCAGATTTTACACAGGTCAGAAATTATAATCAACTGTTTCCAGTTTCAAAATGTTGCGAAATGCCAAGTAATATGTCATTTTTTTTCACAATTTAATGACATATCTCGCTTTTTTTCACAAAATGAACAGGCCCAGGCCCCTTCACAATTTTGACAAAAAAATGCCCTGGTCTTAGCTTTTAAATTCCCTTTCCAGTTTCAGTTTATGTGAGATTTAGTGAGCATCTTAAATAGTTTTGATGGAATAATTGTTACAGGGACTTATGTTTCATACAACTTTTACATTATTGTATTTTTTCCTCATAAACATATTAATTAGCAATTTTTGTAACATTTTCATAGTAAGACTATCAACAAGCACCATTAATGCTATCATTAAAAAAACTTTTGGGCAAATTTGCTTTATTTTAAGTTCTTTGTAAATACATAAAAATGTAATTGCAAATTCAATATATTTTTTAAAAGAAAAAAGCCTGCATTACATGTACTTTTGAAAAATAAGAAAGTACTGTACGTGCAGCAGGCACATAACTTCTTTATTAATTCATGGATTTGATTTATACTCGGGCAAAAGAACTCTCGTAACAAAACCGACATGTTGAGTATTTCAGATTTAACCTTGATCTTTATTTGACTATGAATGTCAAGGTCAAAATATTGACCTTATCTTCGATTGTCATCACTCTTATTTATTCAAGGATTTGATTTATACCGGGAAAAAAAATCTTATGACATGATTTTTATTTGACCTTGACCATCATAATTTGTCCTTGACTGTCAAGGTTAAGTTATTGAAATCTGCTTTAATTTTCATATTTTTTTTTTGTACAGATTTTGTTCATACATGTACTTGGACAAAACGAGCATTTTGATTTATTTAAAAATGACCTAGTCCTTTGAATGCCCTTTGAAATTTACCTTAATTGTAATTACTCTCGATGAATCTCATGTTAAATATATTTGTCAGAATTATATTTTGTTTAACACAGTTTCGTTTTCTAGGAGTATTATGTATGTACTACAATATTCTTTTTCCAGCGTGTTTATAATGCTGCAAAATTAAATATAAGAAGAGATGATAGACACACTGACTATAGTTTTGCAGAAGCGGTGGGTCCATCTCAGCGTTAGTGGAGTATTCGTCGCAGAAGCGGTGGATAAAATATGGCCGTTTGCTGTTGTCGGTAAGTATAGGACTGAATTGTGTTCTACTGGAAACACTTAGTGTGACTGGAGCCCACATGTGTACTCTTTCAACTTATTACACGCACATGGTGCAATACATTGCCATTTATGCAAACACTTCTGTACAGTTTGACGTGGGGTCGCCACTTTTGCCTAATTTTGGTTAAAACATGTACAAATGTGTGCAAAACGACCCCATAATACAACGGCATCACATCGTATGAATGATACTTTCACAAAATAACCATATATTTTGGAAATTTGGGAAACTATTATTGCCTGTTTATAAAAGAAATGGCAAAAATGATTTCAACGCAGACGGCGGTGGATTCGATTGAAACGCAGTGTGGTGGGCCCGATACCATTTATTTATACAGTATAATCCCTACTTAAGACCACCCCGGAATTAAGACCACCCCGCTATTGAGACCATTTTTTAAAAGTACGGAATTTTCTGTTCTTTATGTCAATGATTTCATGATCCAGAATTAAGACCACCTCGCTTATCCACTTTTAAGACCACCAGATTCAGTCCCGATTCTTTGTTTTGTTCTTTATTTGACCCCAGTATTGAGACCACTGATTTAAAGTTAACACCTACCTAGATCTTAAATTTGCTGTTATCATCAGCTTGAATGCTCTAAGGCATGACACCTAATTTGACAAGGTGTCAAAAACACCTTATATCATTGGGATATCGTATGAAATAAGGTGAGAAAGTAAATTTTAGAGTGGTTTAATCTTGCTTTAAGCACATTGATTATGCGAAGAACTAATTTTTATTTCAGGGTTGAATTATGTACATCATATTATAATTAATATTGAAATTGATACTGAAATCAGACAAAATAGAATTTGATATAAATATTATTTTTTTTCCATCAGATGATAATTTATAACATAGTTTTATGTTGTATTTGCAGGTATATATAGTGTTTGTTCATACAAAATGACTAGAATAGACCATGGTCAAAAAGTGTGTAAGCATCGATAAGAATATTCACAATTAAGACCACCCCGCAATTAAGACCACTTTGGTCCAGTCCCAATGGTGGTCTTAATTGAGGGTTTCTACTGTATTTTGAGGGTTTAACTTGATGTATCGCACTTTTCAATTGAGTACAACCCTTTTCTTACTTTGACATCTATGAAACATGTTTATTTGATGTTTAAAACAATATCAATTATTAAAATATATATGCTCGTACAAATAGATGTCAGAGTTCCTGCTTAGATGTGTCGGGGAGGGGTGGGGGGGTGTCATGTGAACGTTGCCTTGCCTTGTTGATCTTTAATCTTTTTCCGCTTCCATTTTCTTTCCATTGAAATTTTTTAGCCGTAATTATCATAGAATAATCCACGTTCAACCTTGGACTTAAAAAGACTGTATGTTCCAGGTTCAACAATGTTTTTGTCATACAGACATAATTATAAAGGATAAACAGAACCTGCTTCTTGTCTCAGGTTTGAATGTGACGGTGTTATATTATCATATACGGAGAACACCAATTCATATAAATTTTATTTTTACAGCGTAACTAACAGTTATTTCAGGAAAAGTTTTCTCTATTACTTTTTGTAAAGACCTTAGCGTTATATAGCTTAAGTTTTTCTTCTTTTTCTTAAAGACCCATTATGCCCCAGAAATGCTATCATTATACCCCCGAAACGAAGTTTGGGTGGGGGGAGGTATATAGGAGTCTCTTGGTAGGTTGGTCAGTCGGTCAGTCCAGCCGTCCATTGCATTTTCCTTGTCCGGAGCATAACTTGAAGACTAATGGTTGGAATTCAATACAACTTCATACAATGGTCAAGAACATTGAGTTGAAGTGCAGTGCACAAGAATCATAACTCCATCTTCACTAATTACAGAGTTATTGCCCTTTGTTACTTTTCCTTGTCCAGAGCATAACTTGAAAACTATTGGTTGGAATTCAAAACAACTTCATACAATGGTCAAGCACAATAAGTGGAAGTGCAGTGCACAAAACCATAACTTCATCTTCACTAATTACAGAGTTATTGTCCTTTGTTACTTTTTCTTGTCCGGAGCATAACTTGAAAACTACTGGTTGGAATTCAAACAACTTCATACAATGGTCAAGCACAATAAGGGGAAGTGCAGTGCACAAAAACCATAACTCCATCTTCACTTATAACAGAGTTATTGCCCTTTGTTACTTTTCCTTGTCCGGGGCATAACTTGAAAACTACTAGCTGGAATTCAAAACAACTTCATACAATGGTCAAGCACAATAAGGGGAAGTGCAGTGCACAAAAACCATAACTCTACCTTAAGTTATTACAGTTATTGCCCTTTGTTACTTTTCCATTGCTTTCTTTTGTCCGGACCGTAACTTGAAGACTAATGGTTGGAATTCAATATAACTTCATACAATGGTCAAGCACATTGAGAGGAAGTGTAGTGCATAAGAACCTTAACTCCATCTTCACTAATTACAGAATTATTGCCCTTTGTTACTTTTCCTTGTCCGATGGACCCACAGCTTCTGCGAAAGCTATGGCCAGTGTGATAGATAACCTAATTCATATCATTTGTGGCTTTTTTTTTCAGATCTTCCTATCATTTTTACCAGTCGGGCATAAGCATGAAGATAAGATACCTCTTTAAACAAGAAACTTCACTCTACGGATTGTGAGACAAGGCCAGATCTTTAAAAGTTATTGACGGATGCACAAATGATAGATGCAGTGGCCAACTAAAAAGAATGGATGAACAAAATTTATCATTTGAGGCTTCTCTACCGGACATTTTGCTTGGGTTAGGGCTTTGGGCCTTATATTTAGCGTATGTAGCGAAGACCTACAAAATTAATAGTAACACAAAAACAAATCTGCAACAGAATCACACAAATGTTGTTAAAACTATTTAATAGAGAAAATAGTGCTTTTTAAGAAAATGTGTACATTTTATACAAAGAAAGAACTAATGAAAGGACTAAAAAATGAACATGCCACATGCATATATATCTCCCAGGTGTTTTACTTGGGTTAGGGCTTAAATTAATCTTACATTGCTGTAAAAAAGACCTACCAAACTATTGCAATAACAAATCTGGACTCAGACAAATAGTGTTTAAATGATTGGCTGGAGAAAATGGGGCTTTTTACAAAAAAATATACATTATAAACATGTACAGAGCTCAACAAGTAAACCTGACTTAGCACTACAAATTTGTAAAAAGTTATTTGAATATTGTTTTCACAAAGGCAGACGTGGGGAAAAAGTAAGCGACACCTGCCCTGATTTAAAGCGGATTCTCTTTTTGGCAGATTTTAGATTGTTGATATTTCAAGAAAAGTAAAAACGGAAACAAACAGTGAGTTATTTATTATCTGGAAATGAAGATGCAGTGGTATTTTGGAGAAAAAAATTCTCAAATGAATTATATGTTGTTAATTAAAGAGAAAAAACTGCTTGATAAGATCTTGCAAGGTTGTTCAGAATTTGTTATACTTCATGTGCAATAAGTTAATTTTCTGCCAGCAGAACAGAATCATTTATGATTATACATGTATATTTTAACAAGTAAATCAAGAGAAGGAGAGAACACATGTCAAACATCTGGATGGTTTGTAACTGGTACTTTTATTCAAGGATTTACCGGTTTCGGTCTTTCAAGACCTTCATGGGGATTATTTCAATAATAAATGATTATACTGAAGTACTAAAAAAGAGGAAACAGAATGTGACATATGTTACTATAACTAGACATATAAAAGAGTTTTCTTGCCAAATAGCCAAGTTATTGTCCATATAAAATGTTTCAAATGTTGGTTAACCACAGATCATATCTATCATCAATGGCCAATTTTACGGCATAGTTAAAGTGTTCATATTCACCTAGAATGATTGTGTTGCAAAAATGTAGTTGAGACTAAGCTTCGCAGTCTTAAAAAGGGACTCCACTGAGGTTTAAAAGCCTAAAAACATAACATTTGAATTTCTTACATAATTGAGCTGGGACACTTTAAACAGAAATATATGCAAAGATAGTTAAGAAATATACTTTGAAATAAATTGAAAATCGTATTATTATGCTTTCCTTAGGCCGAATTGAGTGAAAAGGGTTTAAACGCTTTTCAATTTGGGTCATTTTTTACAATTTAAATACATTTGTTTTGTAATTATTCTGGAAAAACTAAGTGCGCGAATGATCTGAAATTTTGCACAAAGATTAGTGGTCTAAACCTACATCAATTGGTACATTTATCTGGAAAAATTATTTCCAGTCCAATCATGTCAAAAAACCTCAGTGGAGTCCCTTTAAGTTGATTGTAGTTACTTAGGAGAAAATTAATTGGATTCTGTATTAATTTTACAAACTAAATTACCTTTTTTTTGTGAGTAAATATATAGATGTTAGTTGTAAGTTGAGACTTCCTTCTGAAGTTGTTTCCTTTATGTAATATTGTAACAAATTTTATCTTAAAATCTAGTATGGTATTTTGGCTACTGGTTCTTGCAGAACAGAATCACTTATGGTTATATCCTATGTTTAAATTGTTGTTACCAAACTTATGTTCCGCTGGCAGAACATTTTCAAATTAATTTTATTAAATGATATTCTTTCTGAATTATATTTTTGATTAAACCTAAAAAGGTTGTTAAGATTTTTCTTGTAATAAATAAATGTTCCGCCGGCAGAACAGAATCACTTATGGTTATATCCTATGTTTAAATTGTTGTTATCAAACTTATGTTCCGCTGGCAGAACATTTTCAAATTAATTTTATTAAATGATATTCTTTCTGAATTATATTTTTGATTAAACCTAAAAAGGTTGTTAAGATTTTTCTTGTAATAAATAAATGTTCCGCCGGCAGAACAGAATCACTTATGGTTATATCCTATGTTTAAATTGTTGTCATCAAACTTATGTTCCGCCGGCAGAACAATTTCAAATTAATTTAATTCAATGATATTCTTTCTGAATTATATTTTTGATTAAACCTAAAAAGGTTGTTAAGATTTTTCTTGTAATAAATAAATGTTCCGCCGGCAGAACATAATCACTTATGGTTATAACCTATGTTTAAATTGTTGTTATCAAACTTATGTTCCGCCGGCAGAACAATTTCAAATTAATTTTATTAAATGATATTCTTTCTGAATTATATTTTTGATTAAACCTAAAAAGGTTGTTAAGATTTTTCTTGTAATAAATAAATGTTCCGCCGGCAGAACATAATCACTTATGGTTATATCCTATGTTTAAATTGTTGTTATCAAACTTATGTTCGCCCGCAGAACAATTTCAAATCAATTTTATTAAATGATATTCTTTCTGAGTTATACTTTTGATTAAACCTAAAAAGGTTGTTAAGATTATTTTTGTAATAAATAAATGTTCCGCCGGCAGAACAGAATCACTTATGGTTATATCCTATGTTTAAATTAATGTTAACATATTTATGTTCCGCCAGCAGAACAATTTCAAATCAATAGTATTAAATGATATTCTTTCTGAATAAACCTAACAAGGTTGTTAAGATTTTTCTTGTAATAGATAAATGTTCCGCCGGCAGAACGTATAATCAATTATGGTTATATCCTATGTTTAAATTGTTGTTATCAAACTTATGTTCCGCCAGCAGAACAATTTCAAATTAATTTAATTAAATGATATTCTTTCTGAGTTATATTTTTGATTAAACCTAAAAAGGTTGTTAAGATTTTTCTTGTAATAAATATATGTTCCGCCGGCAGAACAGAATCACTTATGGTTATATCCTATGTTTAAATTGATGTTATCATACTTATGTTCCGCCGGCAGAACAATTTCAAATCAATTTTTATTAAATGATATTCTTTCTGAATTATACTTTTGATTAAACCTAAAAAGGTTGTTAAGATTTTTCTTGTAATAAATAAATGTTCCGCCGGCAGAACATAATCACTTATGGTTATATCCTATGTTTAAATTGTTGTTATCAAACTTATGTTCTGCCGGCAGAACAATTTCAAATCAATTTTATTAAATGATATTCTTTCTGAATTATATTTTTGATTAAACCTAAAAGGTTGTTAAGATTTTTCTTGTAATAAATAAATGTTCCGCCAGCAGAACAGAATCACTTATGGTTATATCCTATGTTTAAATTGATGTTATCATACTTTTGTTCCGCCGGCAGAACAATTTCAAATCAATTTTATTAAATGATATTCTTTCTGAGTTATATTTTTGATTAAACCTTTAAAGGTTGTTATGAATTTTGATATGTTGTTATAAGTAAATGTTCCGGCGGCGGAACAGGATTTTTTATGAATTTATCTTATTTTTGCATTCATATGGACTAGAATCATATTTCTGTTCTGCTGGCGGAACAATTCCAATGAGTTCTTTTATTTGATTTTTACTTCAAGAAATGCATTTGTTACAAAATCTTGCAAAGGTTGTTTAGAATTGTGGTATGTTGTAATTAATAAATGTTCCGCCGGCAGAACAGAATCACTTATGTGTATAACCTAGTACGTTTTAATACATGTTTTCATACTTATGTTCTGCTGGCGGAACAATTTAAGACTGAACTATTTTGTAAAATAGCTTAATTTATTTTTTATTTAATGTTCCGCCGGCAGAACATTTGAGCATTTTTGGATTCTTGCTATCTCGCAGAAAGAACTTCTAAATGTTCTGCTGGTGGAACAAATCATGATTTATTTGTGATAATATGCTGTATTTTTATAACAAAATGAAATAAATTTATTGTTAAATATATTTTCAAAAGTACTTTTTGTTGTTTTTCCCTTAAAATACATCTTAAAATATCCACTAAAATAGCTGAAAATGGCATTTTTAATTGGGAATGTGTGGATAATCCCTTTTTAAAATGAATGGAGTTATATATGCTTGAGGTACATTTCTGCCAGAATACATCAGAATATTAAATATGTTGTTTTTTTTAGGGTGAATTCGGACAAAAGTTTTCAGGGTTGGCTCAAGAATTAATGGCTTTTTACAAAAAAAATCTACAGTTTATATTGAGAAAGAATAAATCGTCAGTCCTAAAACGACGATGCCACGCAGAATTCTCCTGGATATGTTTCGGGGGTTAGAACTTTAGACCTTATATTAAAGTTATGAATACTCAACTTTTCCGTGTACAAATGCACCGCGCTTTTGATTATGGGAACCAACATATTACCGAATGGCTCCGCCTATGGCCAACTGGTTATCATCTTCAAAGCGCAGCGCATTTGCATACGGCAAAGCTAGGAAGTCACGTTTTAATTTGTGGAAATATTTTGTAAATTGAGTAAAACGGCGAAAATCTTTATGTAAAATTCGCATGTTGTGTTTTTTATATTGACGTTGAAGTTTAAAATTGACCATCATCGTAAAGAATTATATCTTCTGTGTCGATGGACCAAAGGATTAGGTGCAAATATTGAAAATTACTACAAAATGCATGGTGATTTTGACGGTAGGTGTAATGATTTCTTCCGACGAACATTTTTACCATGTGTATTATTATAGACGTTGAATCAATTTTCAAAACGGATTTCCTTGGATGCGCATTACGATGCGCACAAAATACTACTAAAAATGTTTTTATATTTTATGGTAATTATCTAAATTGACTCTACCCGTCGGAGAACATCAATTTAATTAAAATCAAATTTCAGTATTTGTAATAATCATTATACTGGGAAAAAAGGATTTCGCGAAATGGGAACCTACCGGAAGTTGTTATTGACTCGGCGTCTATTTGTATCTTGTCTCTATTTTTGTTAAAAAGTGCTTAAAATGTTATTATATCTAGCCTACTGAAATTTATCAAATTAATGTACTTTATACTTTAATCAGTCGAAATTTTACGTACTTTATGATAAATTCATCAAACTATCCCGAACACGGTAAGAGTCCCATTTCGGAAACACGTTAGTTCGCTAAATCTTGCAGTTGGATTAACGGAAATTGGCAAGGAGCCCCGAATGTCAATTTGAATGATGAATTTTAGTGCAGATAACCTGCTGGTACTGATTCCTGGCATGCTCCAAATAAAATAGGACTTGGAACCAAAATCGCCTCCGATGAAGAGCTTGCAAACATAATATTAACAAGAAAAAGCCTCAAAGCGAGCTCTGTGACAGAATTTATAGTACATTATAATTTAAAACCATCGGCGGCTTTTCATTTTATGTTTCAATTTCTTTAGAACTGCACACTTTCGGCCGAATTCAACACAACCACAAACTATATTGGTGATTCATATATTATCTAGATTTATGATTCTTTTCAGAGATGTAAGAGATAAGCAGCTCCTATATATCACGCATGCCTTTTAGTCCAGTCATTCTATTTATGACCTAGAAACAATTGCAAAAGAATTAATTCCTTACGCATCGTACGTAACAATGCCTAATAAAGATACATTGGATTTTTTCATCCCTTTTATCAATGGGGAAAGTCTCAAAATCAATCAATGAAAATGGAAAAAAAACCCACTTTTTTAAGATGTACTGTATTGACCATCACGTAGGTGCTTTCTGTGTATATGACGTCATTAAATGACGTGCAATCGTATAAAATGGCGGATGCGTTGACTGGCCGGTGTGTTTTTTTCATTGGTGTTTACCATTTACTAGGAATATAAAAGAAAGTAAGTGATATTTTGTAAAATTCCTATAAATTTTGAATTTCACCATTAAACAATATCTTAAACCTTTGATATTTGAGCCCAAATCGCGCTTACAGCAGAGAAATGAACAATGCATAATTAGATTACATATCTCTTTCTGGACCGATTAATATGCTAAAATCAGATGACCATTTATTGTACATAAAATTATTTTGTTTCTGTTAATAAAACATTTTATATTACCGGTAAATGAAAGTCTGCAAAAAATATACAACTACAGAAGCGTTTAGATAAAAAATCGGAAATCGTTTCTTTTGCAATTCATGAAAAACCTTTGGCGTAAGGAAGTCTATAATGCATGCTAAATGAATTAATTTTATGTACTTTCTTCATGAAAAAAGAAAAGTGAAAGTTAAGTCTACAGAGTAGTGGCGACATATAGAGGTCACTTCTCCGTCGTCTGTCTGTCTTTTTGACCGTCTATATGTCCGTCACAAAGTTTGTTCGGACTACTCCTCTTATACAACTAATGCAATATCAATTAAACTTTACAGAATTTATTTGTAGCTCAAGTCCTTGCACATAGTGCACGGGTTTCCCGGTTAAAGGAGTTATGGCCCTTTAATAAAAAGGTGTTTTTTCTGTGTGTTGACAGATACACAAAAATATGTCCGCACTACTTTTCAAACACTACTGATGCAATTTCATCCAAACGTAGAGGAATGATCAGAACCACGTCTAGTTGTGCATATCATTAACATTTTATAGTTAATGAATTTTGTCATAGTTATGGCCCTTTAATTATTTTATTTTTTAAGGTTTGTCCAGACTATCTCTCATATACCACTTACTAGGAAAGTAATGGTCATTACAAGGAAAATAATTTTAAGCATTACACTCTTAAAGAAGATTCCAAATTAAAAGTGTATCCTGTTTTTTGAATGTTAAGTATTGTCATTAAGAACTGTGATTCCATGTTTGTCGATGTATCGCGACATATGATACTTTACCGTGCAATCTATCGTGGAATATAATGTACTCTCTTGTAACAAAATTAGGACCGTCAGATATGCAAGGTTCCGTACCGTTGCGGATAAAATACTAACCACTGAAACGATTATTAATGTATGCCCTAAAGTGGTGTCGTGCATGTAGAAAATGTACCTTACTTAAGGGACACTAATGGCAAACTTGATCTTAATATATCGCTAGCTTAGCCCTTGCCAGTGTAATATAATTTTTTTAATACATCAATTGATCACCAGGCTAGGAACCAATTGTGACCTTCAGAGCCATGATTTATAATAGAGGATCAAGGATGATGTTACATGCAGGACATCTAAGCTCTGGGCAAAGTACTTTCAGAGAAGAAGGTTTTAAACATTGTTGATATACATGTCTATGTACACTAAGTGTTCCCCCTGAGCCATCATTTACCTCAGTGACATGACATATATACATGTATAGCTTTTGTAGAGGTCTACTTGGCAATGCTGTATGACAGATTTATCTAAGCTCTATGCAATGATTTTTCCAATATCATTAGTTATACAGACTAATGACAGGTTATATGTCCCTATAAGAGTGATATGTCTTCATCAAATGACCTTTATTGTAGAGGACAACAAGGTTATGCTACATTCTAAACATTTAAGCTCTAGGCATTGTAAAGCTGCTGGGACCTAAATATACATCAGACTGAAACCTGTTATATAACGTTTGTACAGAACCACCTAAATATCACTCCTGTGAAGTTTGGTGGAAATCCATCCAGTGGTTCTGGTGGTGATGTTGTTGAAAGTTTTTTTGTTGATACCAATTCGTCGACGGGCACACGGGCATCACAAACGCTCTTTTCTTGGAACTTTGTGCTCATGTTAGCTAAACAAATGACATACAAGAACAAAAAAAAATCGGAAAATTTATTCATTGTATAATCTAGATTCGGAAACCAATGTACTTGATTTAGGGCAAGTGCGTTGCATATAATAGCTGAAGATTTGAAGAATATCTATAGCGTGGAGATTATCAATGGCAAAGTTATGTTTCGAGCTAAAGGACCAGGTCATAACTCATAAACGAGTGATAAATTGTATATGCTCAAAATGTTGTCTCAGCTCAAAAATGGGGTGTTTAAAATGAATATTTTGATCTTGCCCTCACATATATGTTAAGAAAATAAAATTTGCTTGGAAAATGTTTGTTTCGCTTTTTTAAGTTACAAGAATCTGTAACTAAATCGTTATTGAAAATGAAACAATCTATGCTGCAGAATTCTTTAAAATTTATATTAATATTAAATTTTAATCAAGAATTATGATGTAACCATTGTAAATTTTAACTTAAGAGAAACATAAATAAGGTCTACTTTTTCGGACTCGGTATTCTCGAGTCTTCACATTACGAACTAGTCTGCATAATATGTCTTTTGTATACACACATAGTCAAAGACAAAAATAAAATAATGGTGGAGGTAACGTTTGTTATGTATGCAACATATTACATGTATATAATTTATATCTGACCAGTTGGTATTTCCAATATTATCATTGTTCTATTTTTAGAACATAAACTACATGTATGTACTAGAACTTTCTTAACTGTTGTAGAAAACTCATGCATTATATTTAGATAGAAATTTCCGGAATGATCTTTATTGTTGAAGTTGTTAGATTATGATTACTGTAGAAAATGGAAGACTATTCTAAAAACTTCTTAGCTTAATATATAAGGAGACATTTTTCTTTCGTATTACCTTTTAAGTCATCAGTGATCTTTTAAGTCATCAGTTACCTTTAAAGTCATCAGTGATCTTTTAAGCCATCAGTTACCTTTTAAGTCATCAATATATTTGGAGTATTATTCAACTTGGATATTAAGTGACTTATTGGAGCTTGGATTTTTTTTAAAATAAAATATTATTGTGGATTTTATTGTGAGTATTCATTCTAAAGTGTTCTTGGATTAAACTTGGATTTAACTGTGCTATTCAAAAAGGATCATTCCAGGATCAGACTAGACATTTTAATTTTACATTTTTATTTGGACTTCAGGTATTTGTACACATAATTTGTTATTTTGATTTTTCTTTAATAATTTTTCTGTAATAAATTTGTTATTGTTACAAGTTTGTTGCTGGCTTTTCTTTCTCGTTACGCCTGGCTCGTAACACGTTAAGTTAACGAGATAATATCAAAATATTTATACGTTGAAATTAGATGCTGGAAACCAGACTAATTACTAAGTTAAACTGACGTTATATTCTACTAATTGATCAGACTTTTCTTTTTGTATCTACATAAAGTATATAAAGTATATTGCGCGAGTGTGCTACCAGTATCACTTGTTTACTATGACCCCGCATCTTCTAGCAATCTATTCGAGATTTACAACAATAGGAATAACACTGCAATTCTTTCATTAATGTTATTTGTGCATTTACTTGAAATACTTGTTTTTATTTTTAATGGAACCATTATGACAAATGCTGCTGGACGATGAAGACTTGAACATGTTGTAGGCCTATTGCTGATTGTTTTGCTGTCGAGTTTCAGTGTCCCAAATATTAATAAAATATAAATACTCCGACATAATTACTCAATGGCAGACAGATGAAATGTTGGATTAAAAACAGTTAAGTAAAATTACATGCGTGTGTCTGTACCATTCACAGCGCCATTGACACAATTTCAGGATATATTTGTTTCTTTTACAATACTACCAAATGTAGGTATTCAAATGATTACATAAACATACACGCTTGAATACAGAACAAGGCACATTTCCGTTGTGTTTTGTTGGTTAAGGTACATATATTATTTGACGTATACTTGAAACATTACTGACTCATTATGTTCCTGTTAATTTCATCTTTAAGAAATATAAGTACAACAAAAAATATACAATTTAAAAGTTCTTTGTCTTAACTTAGTTTGTTTTTGTTTGTTTTGGGTTTTTACGTCACATCAACACAGTAATAACTTAGTTAATATTTTGCTTATACGAATTCATTACATTGCACATGCCTGCGAGAAATTTTACTATTTTCAGATTTAAATATGGGTTGTTTTATCAACTATATACATGCATAGCCACTGATTTTACTTTTTTTCTTTTACTTTCAACTTTTCAACAATCGTTTTACTTGGAACATACATGCGTTTTTATAGTTTACATACAATTTCATCGAAGCCGACTCATTTTCACGGATCACAGCTGTAATGAAGCAAACGAAAATTTCAGAAATTAGGTAGTTGTATCCGTTTCATTAAATGTCAATATGAATGCAAAACAAAACGCCTCCCATAGTTGTATTTTTGACATACGAGTAAATGTAGTTATATTTAAAATATAGTTGTATTTTGTCATTGTTGTATTTTTGACGTTGTTGTATTTTTGAGATAAAGAAACTCGCTGTTTTAAGCTGCTTTTTGCACAGTCATAATTATTTGTTTAAGGAAACGTTGGTTTTGATTGGTCGGCTATTACCATATATCCCGAAAGGCTTATAATAGATTTTCCAATAATCCAGTATATTTCAAGCATAGTGCTAAAAACAGCTAACAATAGCAAAACGTGACACAATATTGTATGTATACGAGAATAGGTGAAGATAGAATGTAGATGTTCGTTACTATATCTTCCTGCCATCTTATGGAAGGAAACTCAATTTATGTTTTAAAACCACATGTCTAACAAATTGTCGGTCAATTTAAAGCTTTACTTTACTTTACTAAGAATTTGGTTTGAAAAGAGCAAAAAATGTGTTCTTATAGCCTATCATTAAAACAATCCATCATATCAGGCACTATTTATACTTTATTACTATGTTATTTTTTCAATCTACGGCCGTTTGTTTTTAAATTACAGAGTAGATATATTGAATCAAAGTTGATTCAGAAATAATGTGTGATTAGAAGCCGGCCACTTGTGGAGAAATTGGGTAATAATTGTTATCAGAAACCCAGTAAGACTTTATTATGAGATGGACGTACCGCCGAAATATGACAAACATGTGTTAAAATCGGCGTACAATCAATCAAACAAGCACAAACATGAATTCTTACATTTGTCGTGGATTTAAAATTTATTTAATTAATGCTTCCGAGGGATCACTTTGTTTCCAGATTTTCTTTTCTAAAGTTTGACTTGTACCACGTGTCTGGCCTCTCGTATAGTTTCTCATCTGTTTACCCGCCGAAATATAATCCTGTATTGCTTACGCATGGCATTTTAAAATTACGTGTTAGTAAATAAATCTAAACATACGTACGCACGTACGCAAACATGGCTTCACAATATGTTTCTTATTTGACATTCAAGCTGTGAAAATTATCACTGCTTTCATTTCTTTTATTTTTACTCAAGCAAGCATAGTCACTGTATTTTCTGTGAATTGTGGTGACTTATTTTAATAATTTGTATCTGAAATGACAAAGTTTTAAATGAAAGATATAAATTATTAAGTGCTTTCGTTTTTTAAACACTTAGAATATTTTTTGGCGTACAATATAAAGCATATGTGGTCGTCCGCCACATTTTTATGAACTGACTAAAAAAAATGTAAATTATTTTGTAAAAAAAATTTAATAGTAATTAGACGATGTGGAAAACACAACTTCGGCTTTATCATAAAAAAGTACAAAGTCAGACCAAGTCATTTAAAATCACTTTATGAGTAATAAGTAGACAGTTACACGTAAATAAACGATTTGAACTGCTCAAAGGACGGACTGTTTACACTATCTTATATGAGGTGCATAACAAACTCTCCCTACTTAAACAGACATTTACGTTTGTTTATATAATGTATACAGCTTTTCTTGAAATAAGCATAAATCTTAAGGAATGCTGCTTTAAAGCAATTTACTTTTACACGAAACGAGTCCAAATCACAAATCAGGGACTGACTTATTTCTTACTTCAACAATTTTATAGACAGTTGTCCACATTTGATTGCTCTTGATTGTGTATACATGCCACTCACGTATATTTCCAGGAATTTATAAACAGATAATTCTAAAAATAAATGAGGCTTTATGGGGTACGATATGCATTTGATATGGATTTTTGGACTTTTTTAGAAAGGAAGGTTTATTGATTGAAATAACCAATGGTAACTCTTATAACGTCACTTGGTTTAAACGGTGCATGAAGTGCCATTGGTTATCGTTTTTAAGGTATGAAATGAAATATACCTTTATGTATATAAATGTTGATAAATTATTTCATCCATACGCTGTTGATGATTTCAAGCCGTATATAAAACACGGCTGATAAGATTTTAAAGCAAAACATAACAAAGGCAGTTTGCGTACAATATTTAATACACTAAAATGACTACATAGATTTTTAGCAATAAACATGATATAACTACAGTTTGTTTTGTATATATATATTCTTAACTTAGATCGTGTAAGCATGGTTACCTAAAAACTCTTGATGGTATATTTTATCGCATCAATTCTGTATTGTATAGATATATGTATATTTGAAATTAATTTTAAGGTCAGATTACCCCTTGGATATTTATTGTTGATGCCAATGCAAATTTTCCAATTTGATCAACTGAAGAGATGTTTAAAGGCCCATTAGGCCTCAGAAATTCTATCATTTTTATTTCTGAAAAACTGTTTTTTAGGATATTTGTTTAACATTTTCAAAATATGTACTAAATGTAGTGATTGTTTTAGTATTTGTTATGGAAGTAATAATACTACTTTGTTCACATTTTACTATATTTCCGGAATATTTCTGTACGTTTAGCACCGACATTAAAAGGCTTTTGTGAAATAAAAATAAAAGCATTTCTAAGGCATTATGGGCCTTTAAAGGATGTCCATAAACGTACAATTTCCACATACAAAGGAAGAAACAACAGTAAAAGCGTTTTATCCAAAAACATCAAAATATGATTTGACACTGAATAAAATATTAATAATATCTTGACAATACCTTAAACGTATATAGATAAAGATGCTGATAATAAAAAAATCACTACATGTATATTAAAAATAAGCAATATAATAAATTATGTTACTAAAAATCTGCATTTTGTATTGTAAATTTTTGTGTACCACACATAATCCTTTTCACATTTCGAGAAAGTTTCCAAATTATCTGATATTTTCCTCTATTAAGCTCTTTCTTTGTCAGCTATCGAATTCTCCTCATTGAATAATAAACAACATTGATACTGTGATGACAACATTTTACATAATTAGTTTAATAATATTAATAAAATAACAAAAAGTAATAAAATAACAAATGATTGAATTTTTACAACATCAGTCACACAGTAATTGGAAAAAAACACTGATTTAAAATTTACAACATCATCGACAAAATAAAAACATTAAGGTGATTCCGCTTTGTCAGCCATGTTTGTTTTCACTAAAGTCTGTCCAAAGTGAAAGTAGGCCAAAATTCATATGACAACAAAGCTCTTATTTTTTTCTGCAAAAAATAGCTTTTGTAGGCACTAAAACAGACTTTAAAAAGCATTTTGCCATTCATGAAATGTGCATAAAAATTTGCAACCTAATGTTTTTGGTCTCCAGAAATTTAGCCCATTCAAGGTAAATTTTCTTATTGTTATCATTTTTAGTTTTGTTTAAAATAGTCTTTAAAACATAGAACTGGAAGTGTACTTGCAAATGGCTCATCATATAATAATGTGGGTTTTTTGTTATAAGAACTTTGGCCTACTTTCACAGACTTTGTGAAAACAAACATGGCTGACAAAGCGGAATCTCCTTAAATGAATATATTGTTTTAACAGCGGTATCCCATGTTCAACATTATTGATTCTAAAACTAAAGATCCGCATTTTGTATTGTCAATTTTGTGTACCACACATAATCTTTTTTACATTTCGAAATAAGTTTTCGAAAAAAAAAGTTTCCAAATTATCGGATATTTTCCTCTATAGAGCTCTTTCATTGTCAGCTAACGAATTCTCCTCTTTGAAATTACTAACTTACTTGCACTGGTTTCACAAGGGGTACATTGATATCAAACGAGTAGGACTCGAACCAATGTTGCCAGGATTTTTATCTTTACCACAATAACTACCACCCCTCCTCTCTGACAAATAATTCATATACAACAACAGATACAACACTAATAAGAACATGTAAAACAATGATTTGATACAATTGCACCTTCTCGGCTCTTTCAAACTTCGGATAATAACCTCTAAAAGAATAGTAAGAATACACAGTACTATCACAATAAACAACATTGATACTATGATGACAACATTTTACATAATAAGGTTAATATAAGGTTATTATAAAATAACAAATATAATAAAATAACAAATATTAATAAAATAACAAATGATTAAATTTTTAAAACACCAATCACTTAGTTATTGGAAACACTGATTTAAAATTGACAACATCATCGACAAAATAAAAACATTAAATGAATATATTGTTTTAACAGCGGTAACGTATCCCATGTTCAACATTATTGATTCTAATACTTAATATCTGCAATTTGTATTGTAAAATTTTGTGTACCACACATTACCTTTTTTTACATTTTGAAATTTGTTTACGAAGAAAGTTTCCAAAGTATCGGATATTTTCCTCTAAAGAACTCTTTCTTTGTCAGCTATCGAATTCTCCTCTTTGAACTTTCCAAATAACTTGTACTGGTTTCACAAGGGGTACATAGATATCAAACGAGTAGGACTCGAACCAATGTTGCCAGGATTTTAATCTTTACCACAATAACTACCACCCCTCCTCTCTGACAAATAATTCATATACAACAAAAGATACAACACTTATAAGAACATGTATAACAATGATTTGATACAATTGCACCTTCTCGACTCTTTCCGTCAAACTTCGGAAAATAACCTCTAAAAGAATAGTAAGAATACACAGCACTGTCACAATAAACAACATTGATACTATGATGACAACATTATACATTATAAGTTTAATAATATAAATAAAATAACAAATATTAATAAAATAACAAATATTAATAAAATAACAAATATTAATAAAATAACAAATATAAATAAAATAACAAATATTAATAAAATAACAAATATTAATAAAATAACAAATATTAATAAAATAACAAATATTAATAAAATAACAAATGTTAATAAAATAACAAATATTAATAAAATAACAAATATTAATAAAAAAACCACTAATTGAATTTTACAACATCAATCACTCGGTTATTGGAAAACACTGATTTAAAATTGACAACGGCATCTACAAAATAAAATAAAAAATAATGAATATATCTTTTAACAGCGGTAACGTATCCCATGGTTAAAATTGATTTTTATACTATTTTATGAATATTGAATAAGTAAAAATACCATTAAAATTGACAAAATAGCAACCACAATAGCAGAACAAACGTATTTAAAACAAAAACATGAAAACAACAATGATTTGACACAATCGCAACTTCTCTGCCCTTTCCGTCAAACTTCGGATAAGAACACGATCGAACACAAAAGTAAGATTACACAGAACGGATAAGGTATGTTGGTCTAACCTACGCTAAGTAAGTTGGAATTAGAAATGCCAAGAGTTGTAAACTTATTTTTCCCAAAATAAATCGAGTAAAAATCCACATTAATTAAGTAAATTCATAGACATAAATGTAAGCAGTACATTTTTCATATACTTATTATGATGGTTGTAGAAACCTGTTGACATAAATTTGGGTTTGATTTTCTGTTGGCATTTTTTGATTGATTATAATTGAAATACATATTTTAAATCATTATTTTACCTAAATATTCTTCTGTATATTCCTTTGGATGTTAGATACAAAAAATTGTCACATTTTAGCAAAGAATGCGCCCCCTGTCTTTATTACATCTTAAACCACGTTGAAGAACTACATTTGTGTAATTTCAATCCGTATTATGTCCGAGAATTATTTTAGATATAGGCCGAGTTGTTCCGATTGTAATTTGACACAGTATGATATTTTTATTATATATTGACGGTACAATGAACGTTTATGTACAAAGATATCTAAAACAAAAACAGTACGTCACTTGAAATTCAAAATATCTATACGTAGAAATAAAGTGTCAAATAATTTCAATTTCCTATTCACGTCATCCAGTACGAATGAAATGTCTGTACTGTCGACAGTGTAGAAGCAGTATGGTGCTCCAACACTTATTTTTGTCTCACTCTTATATATTACTGAGTACATATGCTTCGTAACAGAGACAACTTCCTTCCATCTAATACCACTCTTTACTTTAAACCCTTTTCACATTTTAAGATAAGCTTTCGCAGGAGGCTACCAAATTGGAGAATATTTTCCTGTAGAGCTCTTTCATCAGCAGCTAACAACGCTTTGGCATCGATTACAACGATTGGTTTGTTAACCTATTGACAAAATGTAAAATTGTAACTAATTAAGGCTGATGAAACTGTGCAATAAAGTAAAAATGTTAAAAGAAAACGGGAGGAAGACAAGTCAATGGCAATATTATTTCTCTTCATTATAAGCATATTTGCGGAATAATTATCTTCAACAAAAACATATATGAACAGCTTCATAAAAAAACATTGAGGGTTTCCGCGTATAATATTGAAAATTATCATCATTTTGACGTATATAAGATATTTCAAAATTATTAATAGCTTTTCTTTTTTAATTGCTGAACATTTCAACAATTTGACTTTACACTAAGCAAGAACCATTTCAACATGTGAACATGTAGTGACTAAATGTTTTGCCATTATAAAGCCTATTAAGCACGCAATAATCAATGACAATGCTTAAATAACTGAGTTTTATTATATACAATTTGAAAAGCTAATGAGTGTTGTAGACAATATCAATCGTTACCCCAGGGTTGCGCTATTGGGTGACTTTTTTCAATCAAACGGTACCAAATATTTATTCACAAATAACTTTAAACTAAAATTCTGGTATAATTATATTATACAATATATCAGCTTACAAAACATAAATCTATATTGTTGCCCCCATGTTTTATTATCATTATTATTGTTTGTTTTTAGTCAATACCTAATCACAGTTACATATTTCTTTTATACGTTTGGATATTTGATTTGCTCATGTTTTTGAAAATCATGAAATGTGTGCTATTGTAAAAATAAATTGAAATTGAAATTGTTTATAAAATTGTGTAAGTACCTTTGTTTTAAACACTGTAATGTAAATGTTTTCCACAGATATCAGATCTAAAACAATAAAACCTTCATGCAAAAGACGTAGATAATCGGCAAGTTCTTTGCACAGAGCTGCAACAACATTGACTGACAAGCAACTGTCATCATCAAGAATTTCTTGAATACTACGTTTCGTCCCAACTGGTACAAGTTCACTTATCATCCGCACAGATCTGCTCAATTGCTGGTATTCCAAAATGGCTTTACCAATTTCTAAAAAAGTAAACGTTCAATTGAACTATACATTATTGTAATTTGTTTATCCCGGACACTGCTGTAATTATATTATGTATACAATCATTATATTTTAACAGGCTATCTGCATTTGAAACAATTCGAACAAAAGTCTATGTGATGCTTCGTATATCAGATTTACATCGCTAACTTGAAAGATACTATTTAAGATACTCTACTAAGGTTGTTTGACATTACGGGATTGGAAATAATTGTTCGAAATTAATGTTCCATTTGATGCAGGTCGAGAACATTATTTTGTGCACAGAAGTGAAGATCGTTCACATACTCCATTGTTTTTAGAATATTTTATTTGTGCAAAAACAAAT
This sequence comes from Ruditapes philippinarum, assembly GCF_026571515.1. Taxonomy (NCBI): domain Eukaryota; kingdom Metazoa; phylum Mollusca; class Bivalvia; order Venerida; family Veneridae; genus Ruditapes; species Ruditapes philippinarum. The sequence goes on along the minus strand of NW_026866505.1, from coordinate 4,148 downwards.
CAACATTTTGGAAAGCGATGCAACGAATTTCGCTCAAATCGGTTTAAAATAGCACACAAACTGATTTTCAAATTTATCTGAGAATAGTTCTCAATTATCTTTTGTGCATTTTTCTGTTAAAAGTACCCCTGCTGAATTTTGTAGGACATTGAACTTTTATGTTTTAGGCTTTATAAACTCAGAGGAGTTGCTTTAATCGTCGTCTTTATAAATATCTGGATAAGCATTGCCCGTGCTGACGAAATGTTATCAACGACTTATTAAGTTGGACGCTTATAAAAAAATATGTACCGTCTCAATCAGTTAGAGTTCTTCATCTTTCGTTTCTCATTTTCATCTGTCGAGACGTTTTATTTTTTCTTATTGTCTTGATATTACATTGCATGTTTATAACTTTTAAAATGTTCTTCCCCCCAAAAAGCAAATAAAGAATTATAGAACTGAATCTGATTACAGCTAAGTATTTACCTTTCTGGACCGCTGTTCGACTCTGCTCATCAAGGCTTGGATTAAAACTCTAAAATACAAAGTAAAACACTGATTTCAAATAAAACGATTGCTCAACTGCAAAAATATAACATCTGAATTGTCCGTATTAAAGGCACTACTATCACTTATTTAATATTTAAAACTTGAAGACTGGTATAATGAATTCGTTAATTATTAAATTATAGTAAATAACAGGTATAATTAGTTACAAATTTAACAAATTCATTCGACAAAGGTATTATAGCACTACATGTATTTACTTTCGACATTTTAATTTCATGTGTTGTAGCAACACACTAAATACCGTATTCCGGTATATACCGTATAACACGCTTTGAGAATAAAATATCGCCTTTTCGCCTCCCAAAGTGCAGTATAAGATGTTTTAAATTCATCTTTTGACATCGATTAATATACGAACATGAATGAAAAATGTAAAAATAGTCGAAAAACGATATTTTTTCTTCTTTCTGATCATGATTTCTGCAGGCGTCTAGAGGTTTTGCTCAACACTGTAGTGAGTTAAATGTTGTTGTTTTTTGTAATAACCACTTTTGATATATTGTATGATCACTGTTGATAACTGTAAGATTTCCTGTCTACAATTATGCAATCCTCTAACCTAATTAAACATACAACTATTTGGATTCATTTGGCACTTTTGCGTTGAGCTAGTTATCTCACTTATCTTTTTTTTAGCTCACCTGTCACAAAGTGACAGGGTGAGCTTTTGTGATCGCTTTTCGTCCGGCGTCCGTCCGTCGTCCGTCCGTCCGTCCGTCCGTCCGTCCGTAAACTTTTACTTTAAATGACATCTCCTCATAAACCACTAAGCCAATTTCATCCAAACTTCACAGGAATGTTCCTTTGGTGGTCACCTTTAAAAATTGTTCAAAGAATTTAATTCCATGCAGAACTCTGGTTGCCATGGCAACCGAAAGAAAAAACTTTAAATATCTTCTTTTAAAAAATCGTAAGAGCTAGAGCTTAGATATTTGGCATGAAACATCTTCTAGTGAGTGTCTACCAAGTTTGTTCAAATAAAAGCCCTGGGGTCAAAATTGGCCCCGCCCCGGGGGGTCATTGATTTTCCCTATATACATATAGTAAAAACTTAAAAAATCTTCTTTTAAAGAACCAAAAGAGCTACAGCTAAGATATTTAGCATGAAACATGTTCTAATGGGTGTCTACCAAGTTTGTTCAAATAAAAGCCCTGGGGTCAAAATTGGCCCCGCCCCGGGGGGTCATTGATTTTTCCCTATATGCATATAGTAAAAACTTAAAAAATCTTATTTTAAAGAACTCAAAGAGCTATGGCTAAAATATTTAGCATCAAACATGTTCTAATAGGTGTCTACCAAGTTTGTTTAAATAAAAGCCCTGGGGCCAAAATTGGCCCCGCCCCAGGGGGTCATTGATTTTCCCTATATGCATATAGTAAAAACTTAAAAAATCTTCTTTTAAAAAACCATAAGAGCTAGAGCTTAGATATTTGGCATGAAACATCTTCTATTGAGTGTCTACCAAGTTTGTTCAAATAAAAGCCCTGGGGTCAAAATTGGCCCCGCCCCGGGGGGTCATTTATTTTCCCTAAATGCATAAAGTAGAAACTTAAAAATCTTCTTTTAAAGAACCAAAAGAGCTAGAGCTAAGATTTTTAGCATGAAACATGTTCTAATAAGTGTCTACCAAGTTTGTTCAAATAAAAGCCCTGGGGTTAAAATTGGCCCCGCCCCGGGGGGTCATTGATTTGCCCTTTATGCATATAGTAAAATCTTAAGAAATCTTCTTTTAAAGAACCAAAAGAGCTAGAGCTAAGATATTTAGCATGAAACATGTTCTAATGGATGTCTACCAAGTTTGTTAAAATAAAAGCCCTGGGGTCAAAATTGGCCCCGCCCCGGGGGGTCATTGATTTTTCCCTATATTCATATAGTAAAAACTTAAAAAATCTTATTTTAAAGAACTCAAAGAGCTATGGCTAAAATATTTAGCATCAAACATGTTCTAATAGGTGTCTACCAAGTTTGTTCAAATAAAAGCCCTGGGGCCAAAATTGGCCCCGCCCGGGGGGTCATTGATTTTCCCTATATGCATATAGTAAAAACTTAAAAAATCTTCTTGTAAAAAACCATAAGAGCTAGAGCTTAGATATTTGGCATGAAACATCTTCTAGTGAGTGTCTACCAAGTTTGTTCAAATAAAAGCCCTGGGGTCAAAATTGGCCCCGCCCCGGGGTGTCATTGATTTTCCCTATATGCATATAGTAAAAACTTAAAAAATCTTCTTTTAAAGAACCAAAAGAGCTAGAGCTAAGATTTTTAGCATGAAACATGTTCTAAAAAGTGTCTACCAAGTTTGTTCAAATAAAAGCCCTGGGGTTAAAATTGGCCCCGCCCCGGGGGGTCATTGATTTTCCCTTTATGCATATAGTAAAATCTTAAGAAATCTTCTTTTAAAGAACCAAAAGAGCTAGAGCTAAGATATTTAGCATGAAACATGTTCTAATGGGTGTCTACCAAGTTTGTTCAAATAAAAGCCCTGGGGTCAAAATTGGCCCCGCCCCAGGGGGTCATTGATTTTCCCTATATGCATATAGTAAAAACTTAAAAAAATCTTCTTTTAAAAAATTCAAAGAGCTATGGCTAAGATATTGAGCATCAAACATGTTCTAATAGGTGTCTACCAAGTTTGTTCAAATAAAAGCCCTGGGGTCAAAATTGGCCCCGCCCCGAGGGGTCATTGATTTTCCCTATATACATATAGTAAAAACTTAAAAAATCTTCTTTTAAAGAACCAAAAGAGCTACAGCTAAGATATTTAGCATGAAACATATTCTAATAAGTGTCTACCAAGTTTGTTCAAATAAAAGCCCTAGGGTCAAAATTGGCCCCGCCCCGGGGGATCACTGATTTTCCCTATATGCATAGGGGTTGGGGGCCTATATACAGGTGAGCGACCTCAGGGCCATCATGGCCCTCTTGTTTTTGCTATTAACACATACCCGTGCCGTTTTTTGCGACCCCGCAAAGACAGTATTGCACGGACGTGTACATATTTTGACGTGACATCATTTGCATTACATAAACATAGCTTGAAACGCGCAAAATGTTAGGGTTACACTATAGGCGCGTCAATGAAAAGTTAACCGTTTTCACTTTTAACAGTCTTTAATGTTGGTACTTGATAGATTGAATATATCATTCGTGCACGTTCATTACTGAAATTATTGACTCGTATATTAAAACAATACTATGCTTGCCAGATACTCTTCTATTTATAATATGAGGCGCGCGGGATACGCCATTTAAAACACGCGACATATCTTACACGGGTGGAGGAGGTTGAAAGACTTTTTTCTAGCACATATGTAAGCAATTGATATTCCTTTCTGATATTCCAAAAATAATTAAGTGACATTTGTATCATTTATCTTCAGGGACGCGAACCAATGATTTACCTTCTTCCCGATTATTGCTGTCACTGTATACAAAAACGGGTTAAGAGCAGAGTTTATTGGTAAAATGAAAACAGCTGACCATGCATAAACATCACTCAGGAATCGGAAATCCGTTCAAGGCCAAAATACCTGAAAAAGGAATAGCTGTACTTTTGACATTGTTGTAATAGATTAAATAGCGCACAAATACACGTTTG
>NW_026866504.1:0-45409 GCF_026571515.1 Ruditapes philippinarum | reverse complement strand
GGGTTTAGATTTTTATGTGTGCTAAGAAACCCTCCAAATTTGAAAAAAGGGAATTTTTGCAACGCAAGGGTCAAATGTTTTTTGAACAGTTGACTCCAGAAAATGATGAGTTTATATAATTATGAACAGTTGGCTCGAAAAATAAAATTCGGAAATCATTGATACACTTCGCTGTTTGGACCTTCGGTTCGTTCTTTAATTATATAAACCGTAATATTTTAAAAAAAAAGCATTATTTTCCCGAATCAACTGTTGAAAAACCATTCGACTCATTCCGTTGCAAATTCGATTGTGTAAGGGTCTTCTGTGCATATTATAAGGTCTAAAGCCCTAATCTAAGCAATATGTCTAGGAGATTTCTGCGTGGCTTAGTCATTTTTTGGACCGTTGATTTCTTCTTTGTCTATATTAATATCGGAGAAAACATCATTTTCTCGAGACTAATGTTCTAAAACCGTTTGACCAATTCCGTTGTAAATTCGATTTTGTTCTACTTTGGTGGTTTTTCTTTGCACATTAAATAGCCTAAAGCCCTAACCCAAGCAGTATGTCTAGGAGATTATCGCGTGGCAATGTCATTTTTGGACTGATTATTTGTTTTTTCTCTATACGAATTTCAGGAAAAACATCATTTTAACGAGCCTACCTTACAGAACCTTAGACCAATTCCATTGCGAATTCGATTTTGTTCAACTTTCCAAGGTTTTCTTTGCCAATTATAAAGCCTAAGGCCGTAACCTAAGCAGTATTTCTAGGAGATTTCGTGTTGCATTGTCATTTTTTGGACTGGAGATTTGTTCTTTCCCTATATAGATTTTGGGAAAAACATAATTTTCACGTGCTTAACTTTCAAAACCACTTGACCAATTCCGTTGCAATTCGATTTTTTTTGTATTCTAAACTTTATATTAATGTAAATCAGTGCTGGTTTGTATGAGGGGTATGTTTGTGTGTGCGTGCGTGCGCGCGCGTTCGTGCGTGCGTGCGTGCGTGTGTGTGTGTGTGTATGCTGAAATATATACTTTCCACCGGTTGCCCATATGGACGTGTCCTCCAGATGAGTATTAGTCATTTTTAGAGTTTTGGAGGAAAGCGCAACATACGAAAATGTCCTAGTCCCACGGTTCTTAAACGTTCCAAGTGTGTAAGCGCATATACAATTGGCCTCATCCTTAAGATTGTTAAGGGATTTTAGTTGGTCAGCCCGGGACACGAACTCACACAGTATCCCGCTTAAATTTAATAAATACATTCATAAATTTTTTTGTCTTTTGAAACTTTCGTTCATCTTAAGTTGTTAAGATTTAAAAGCATGGGCGTTACAGTAACAAGAAACCACTTTTAATCCAATCCAGAGAATAACCGTACATTTTAAGCGACATATTTTTTACTTCATTTTTGATCATTTCAATATAACATGTACAGTTGTTTTCCATAAATTTACAGCAAACTCCAAAGTTTTTAGAAAGGTACAAAAACCCGTGTATCTACCAAAAAACTCCGAAGAACAGTTGGAAACTTCAATGTGTGCCATATTTTATGATTGCCGGATTCCCAAAATGTGGAACAACCGATCTCTGGTTTCGATTAAAACAACACCCTGGAGTTGTTTGGGAACACAAGAAAGAAGTGAATTTTTTTCACAAGAATCAATACAGTAAGTTATACGTTTTGAATCAGAAATTAATCAAACCTGAACAATGAAATAATGTCCTTCAAAGTAGGGAAAAAATAAAATTATTGATAACCTTATCAAGTTGCTATGACATGCACGCGCAAAATAATTATTACAATAATAAAAAAAACCTCACGTAAAACTGTGTCATCATCATTGATATCAATATCATTATTATGATCACATCTTCCTGATAAAGTAATTACGTACTATGTGCAAAGCGTTTTTACTTGTTTCAAGCTGCGTCAAACATTTGTAGCTTTTTTTTTCACCAATATATTTAGATAGGGAGCTTTTATACTGTTTTATGATTTGATTTTGTAGTATTCTGATAAAATATGTTCAAAATAAGGTTTCAAGTATTATAGGTCAGCGAAATTATTTTGCTCTAAAGAATCTGCTTGATTTTGCAGGTATTTCTGAATGCAAAAATTTCGATTCAACTTGTATTTTATTTTACACGCTGAGCTATATATGTACATATACATATACAATGTATATTGAAATGTTTGTATATGTCGAAATCCTCCATAAGTATATAGATTTCACGACAGTTTTCATAGTTCATTTCTGTTATCCGAAGGCACATTTAAAATTAATATATGTTATTTGCTTCGTACGATAGTATATCTTCATGTGTTCTCTAAACAAAGATACCATCATCATCATCATCATCATCATCATCATCATCATCAATATCATCATCATTATTTTTATTTAATCAAGTGGCAGTGTATTTATTATTTTTTTGAATGCTTTTAAGTAACTTGTCACTTTTTCCTTCTATTTTGTAGATTTCTTGTCTGTCGATGATGCGGTAGATGATTATCAGAACAGCCTTAAATCTTCTACTAGGAAAATCAAAGCCTGTGCCTTCAACAAAAATCGGAGATCTTGCATAACTGGTAAACATAATTGAACCAATCAAACAAAAGCAGATAATTTTTATATATATTTTGTAGATCAAATCGAATTTGTATCATAGCTTGGGGACCTTTCTGTTGAAAAAGTGTCAGAGTTAAATCGTATACATATACATACACAGTGCGTTAACTGGAGTGCAGGTGTTAGTTACACGCACTCCAGAGCATGCCCATTGATTGGCTCATCTTTGCTGGGGTTTACTTATTGTAACGGCAGAGAAAGGGAAAGCGACAGAAATATCATATTCAGATGCTCGTTCATTGGTTATCTTTTTTCCGGGGTTTCATATTGTGACAACAGGGAACGTGTTTGTATGTTGACTATGATATAAAAGAGAAAGAACACCAAAACACCCGGCAATATGATTAATACTTGGGGGCTATGCCTCTTTGTACAAATCAGATAGCCTCATGCAGTTCCTTTCTGAACCATCTAACTGACGTATTTTGATATACTGCATCTTTAATTGCATCTTTCTTTTATGACAGCGTATAATGTTTCGGCGTTTAAAAGAACATTTGTAAATTAACTAAAACCAATGGCTTTAAAAAGTTGTTATATGTAGTCATGTAAGCATTTATGCACATTTTGGCTAGAATAACCACTATAAATATTAAGCTCGTGGCATTTTCCGGAAATGATAACGTATCGCTTAAAAAATCAGCGCAATTTTCTATTTGGTGGATTTCCATACGCCCAGTTAGCTAGTAATGAATTACAGTTGAGTTCACACTATAGGTTACACAAAGTGCACTTAGTGTGCACTACATGTGCACTTTAATGTGCATATTAAGTGCACCTTGAAGTGCACATTGTAGTTCACTTCTAGTGCACTTGACCATAAATGCACTGGACAGTGTTTCAGTTTGTATAGCAGTTACCTTTAATTTCACAAATATCTTATTGACTTTTAAAAATAAAAATAAAATAGAATACAAACATGAAGTGTTACATAATTTCTATTGATATATATTTTAATGTATCGGCTTTTTTTAAGGAATGTTTGAAATAGCATTTAACTAATTTATCATTTTTACTTTTTTTCCTTTTAATAATTAATAATATCGATCAATATTATGTTATTATTAGTTTTGTGTTGAAAATGGTAGAATAAAAATATTGTGTCGATATAATTAAAATAACCTGTTTATTTAACATAACCAAGTAATTTCAGTGAAGTACTAAATGTACAGTAGTTATTATTTTTACTACTTATATAATATTTAGTTGATCTTATTTCTCTATGAATAAATTATTAATAGTTTCTGATAATTTTAGCAACAAATAGTGTAACAATTGTGTATGAAAATGTATGGAATATGATGATGTACTATATGTACCACACACTCAAACAGTCAATTCAAGTCCATGGCATGTATGTACAAATAAATAGTTCTGTTCTGATAATTGATAGTGTTTGACTTTATTTTTAAAATAACATTTAACAGCTCTTAATTCTCAAACTGTGTTTGACAAGGATATAATGAAATACGTAAATGGTAAAATAAAAAAGGGTTTTGTTTCTTTCTTGAAATTATCAAATAATTTTGATGAGCCATATCCATCCTCAAACAAAATTGCTAGTTTTTACGTGATATATTATACTTTCACAAAAGTCCATAAAGGTCCAAGCAGCTAATAAAGGTGATATACAAGCAGCTAAAAGGTGATATGCAAGCAGCTAATAAAGGTGATATGCAAGCAGCTAATAAAGGTGATATACAAGCAGCTAATAAAGGTGATATGCAAGCAGCTAATAAAGGTGATATACAAGCAGCTAATAAAGGTGATATACAAGCAGCTAATAAAGGTGATATACAAGCAGCTAATAAAGGTAAAATACAAGCAGCTAAAGAGGTGAAATACAAGCAGCTAAAAAGGTGAAATACAAGCAGCTAATAAAGGTGAAATACAAGCAGCTAATAAAGGTGAAATACAAGCAGCTATAAAAGGTGATGTACAAGCAGCTAATAAAGGTGATGTACAAGCAGCTAATAAAGGTGAATACAAGAAGCTAATAAAGGTGATATACAAGCAGCTTATAAAGGTGATATGTAAGCAGCTAATAAAGGTGACATACAAGTAGCTAATAAAGGTGAAATACAAGCAGCTAAAAAGGTGAAATACAAGCAGCTAAAAAAGGTGAAATACAAGCAGCTAATAAAGGTGACATACAAGCAGCTAATAAAGGTGAAATACAAGCAGCTAAAAAGGTGAAATACAAGCAGCTAATAAAGGTGAAATACAAGCAGCTTATCAGTTAAATAAACAGTGACCAACCAATAAACAAGTTGACACTGACAAGAAGTCATTGTCATAGAATCAACATTTAAGTGCTTGAGGAAAACTTTATATCAAGACTTAATTCAAATTTTAAAGTGATTTGCCTCTAGTTAAAAAATGTTAAAAACAGAAACATTAAAAATTAATTTTTTCCTTAAAAATGAGTTTTCAAACAAAAGTCTAAACTTTGGACCATGATAGAATGTATTTGTATTCACGACCGACAGATAATGAGAAATATCTTCGTATTAAGGTATCCAATGTAAACACTTGTAGATAAAATACGTTGGACATGACCATAACTTGATGCTGTGTAAACCCAAAATAAATGCAAATCTGTATAGATGTACTGTTGTAGAAGAAATTCAGACAAATTGATTCACATTGACTTACATTTAGACTCAGACTGTACAAATAGAAATCCATCCAGTATAAAAATGTGCCGTTCATTATCACTGATACTTTGTGCGCCATACGTTATCATTATTAGAAATTAATACTTATTCAAAAAAATGGACTTGAATGCTTAGATGACGACATATTATTATAACTTTTGAAAGTCGGTGGTTTCAGTTAAAATGCATTTTGGTAAAAGAAACAGTGACTTTTTTAGATGAAGCCGTACGTTATCACGATCCAACAATACTATTGAATCCGGTGACGCGCAATTCAGATGAAATACGGGACGAACCATCATAAAATAAAATTCTGCATGACCGAAAAATTGTGGAGAAGGTTATTTTTTTTGTACGTTTACACTAGAGCATCACGAATTTCAGATAATAAAAGGAAAAACTTAATTTTCGGCTGCATCCGCCATCTTGTTTGTTTGGGTAACGAACGGCGTGATACTCCCCGCGTGATTCCACCCTGAATTAGGTCTGCTCCTGTAGGCAGGATTCTTTACTAGTTAAGTTATGCAAGATTCAAAATGCAGACTTGACCACGCCCGTGTTTGCAGGTAAATGGACGCTATTCAAATCCAATTCTTATTTAATTAATTTCATAGGTGATGGTTCAGTTGACACGATATTTGACAACAAATTTTGGAAAAAAATGCCGGGCAATGAAAATCAGTCAGAACCAGTGATGACAAACGCTGATTATGTCCACAAAGTTAACCCAAATATGAAAATCATTATTCTTGTGAGAGAACCTGTTGAAAGGTGAGGATGAATGACAAGATATCTATCAAGTTTAATAAAATTAGTACTTTTATCTGTACTAACAGTAAGGGGTTTGTAAATGGAATTTTATATGATATGACTTTGATTTACCTAAAATGTATTGTGAAACGCCAGTAGTTTGCCTGTAATTAATTCACAGATAGAATAAAATGTTTTTCAATACTCATGTAATTTTATTCCATGTATAATTCTTGTGCTACGTATTTATGTTCGTAAAGCAAAAGTGGTTGACCATTGTACAGAATATGAGAGATTTTATTGTACAAAATATGAGAGATCTCGTTGTACAGAAACTGCCATACCAGAATTGTACAGAACATGACAGATCTCATTGTACAGAACATGACAGATCTCATTGTACAGAACATGACAGATCTCATTGTACATGCAGAACTGCCAGATCTCATTGTACAGAACATGATATATCTCATTGTACAGAACATGGAGATCTCATTGTATAGAACATGACAGATCTCATTGTACAGAACATGACATGATCTCATTGTAAAGAACATGACAGATCGCATTGTAAAGAACATGACAGAGCTCATTGTACATGCAGAACTGCCAAATCTCATTGTATACAACATGACAGATCTCATTGTACAGAACATGACAGATCTCATTGTACAGAACATACCAGATCTCATTGTACAGAACATGACAGATCTCATTGTACAGAACATGACAGATCTCATTGTATAGAACATGACAGATCTCATTGTATAGAACATGACAGATCTCATTGTATAGAACATGACAGATCTCATTGTACAGAACATGACAGATCTCATTGTACATGCAGAACTGACAGATATCATTGTACAGAACATGACATATCTCATTGTGTAGAACATGACATATCTCATTATACAGAAAATGACGGATCTTATTGTACAGAATATGACAGATGTCATTGTATAGAACATGCCATATCTCTTTGTGAGCTCAGTATTTAACATGTTGTCTTCAGGTTGTATTCGGACTATCTCTACATGTCGAGCATTGGTTATATTCCTGACCCTAAAGAATTCCATGAAGTTGTACTTAACAGGATCTCAGCCTTTGAAACATGCAGAAAAAATTATACCCTGAGAGCATGTACCTATGATGTTTATAATGACTGGGATATGCGGACTTATAAGGTAGGTATAAATAAGTGAGTTAGTACAGAAGTTGTGGCAGTAGATAAGAAGGAAACTTATCTGATAACAACATGATTATTTCCAGGTTTAAACAATTATCTTTAAAAAGGCTGTGGTTAAGAAATTTTTAGAAATTTTACCCCTCTTTGGTTTTAATTCTTAGAAAGGGCACAACAAATAGTTCATTTCCAGCAAATAATCATGAGAAAACAATGCCAAAAAAAAAACTATTTTATAATGCAGAAGTCAACAGCAAACTGTCAACGAAAGAAAATTACATGCTGGAATATGTAGTGTATAATTATTATCAGCTGACATCAGGACCCCAACAAATGCTGGCTAAATTACAGAAAGGAGGAAATTCTGAACGATATATTCTCCTTTTACCAATCATACACTTATCATATTTAGTTTCACGCCAATCAAACACTTGGCATACTTTGTTTTGTGCCACGCCAATCAAACACTTGTCATACTTTGTTTTGCGCCACGCCAATCAAACACTTGTCATACTTTGTTTTGTGTCACGCCAATCAAACACTTGGCATACTTTGTTTTGTACCACGCCAATCATACACTTGTCATACTTTGTTTTGTGCACGCCAATCATACACTTGTCATACTTTGTTTTGTGCCACGCCAATCATACACTTGTCATACTTTGTGCCTGGCCAATCATACACTTGTCATAGCTTGTTTTGTGCACGACAGTCATACACTTGTCATACCTTGTGCCACGCCAATCATACACTTGTCATACTTTGTGCCACGCCAATCATACACTTGTCATACTTTGTTTTGTGCCACGCCAATCATACACTTGTCATACTTTGTTTTGTGCCACGCCAATCATACACTTGTCATACGTTTTTTTGTGCTACGCCAATCATACACTTGTCATACTTTGTTTTATGCCACGCCAATCATACACTTGTCATACTTTGTGCCTGGCCAATCATACACTTGTTTTACTTTGTTTCACGCCAATCATATACTTGCAATACTTTGTTTTTGTGCCACGCCAAACATTTGTCATACGTCGTGTCATGCCAATCATACACTTGTCATACTTTGTTTTGTTTCACCCCAATCATATAATTGCAATACTTTGTTTTTGTGCCACGCCAATCATACACTTGTAATAGCTTGTTTTGTGCCTCATTAATCATACACTTGTCGTACCTTGTGCCACGCCAATTATAAATTTATCATACTTTGTGCCACGCCTATCATACATTTGTCATACTTTGTGTCACGCCAATCATACACTTGTCATATTTTGTTTTGTGTCACGCCAATCAAACACTTGTCATACTTTGTTTTGTGCCACGTCAATTATATCTTGTCATCTTTTGTTTTGTGCCACGCTAATAAAACACTTGTCATACGTCGTGTAACGCCAATCATACACGTTTCATACTTTGTGCCTCGCCAATCATACACTTGTCATACTTTGTGTCACGAGAATCATACACTTGTTATACTTATTTTTACGCCAATCAAACACTCGACATATTTTGTGCCAAACCAATCATACACTTGTCATACTTTGTTTTTGCCTCGCCAATCATACACTTGTCATACTTTGTGTCACGAGAATCATACACTTGTTATACTTATTTTTACGCCAATCAAACACTCGACATATTTTGTGCCAAACCAATCATACACTTGTCATACTTTGTTTTTGCCTCGCCAATCATACACTTGGTATACTTAGTTTTACGCCAATCATAGACTTGACATACTTAGTGTCACGCCAATCATACACTTTTCATACTTTGTTTCGGCACGCCAATCATACACTTGTCATACTTAGTGTCACGCCAGTCATACACATGTCATACTTTGTGTCACGCCAAATGTACACTTGTCATACTTTGTGTCACGCCAATTTTCAGAAAATACCTTTTGATTTGTATATATAATAGAAAAGAGAAAAATTTTTATAAATAAAATTTAATTATTATTTTTTCACTTTTTATTAAAACCCAATATTAATTCCAAGAAAAAACCTAAAGGTTTTTGAAACCTTTAAAAACCCTTAAAATAACAAATATAGTTCAGGGGGTTTAGAATTTTTTGCAAAAAGTGTTATGATTTTTGGGTTGTTTTGGGTCACCTCGGGAAATCCGGGGTAACGGGGATGTGGGGCTTTCATATTATTTGTAAAAAACCATCAAATTTGGTTTTTTTTGGGGGTTGTTCATTTGTTTCGCCCCAGTAGGGAATATTTGATAAATGAATTCTATATTTTGCTTTGTACGGTTTAAAAATTTGGGCGTTCCCAAAAATTTTGGGTTATTTCCGACAGAGTTCCCAAATAATTATACTGGGAAAAAGGGAATCTGCTCATACTTAACGTTTTGTTTGCATTTAAAATTTTTTTCACGTTTTTTTAAATTTCCCCCATAAATTAATTTTTTATTAGATTTTGAAAGTAAAAGCTATCATGAAAAAAAATGCAATATGTGTTTTTTAAAATGATTACAGGTACGGTTTAAAACTGTGGAATATTTTCATTTTTTTCTATCCGTTTTGGCTCAAAGTTTTAAAAAATTTAAAATGTATTTGGGGTGTAAAATGGGAGAAAAAACCAAAGGAAAAACAGATTTTTTAACCCTCAGTGGAAATTTTATTTTTCTTGGTCTTATTTAAGTATTTAAAACCCCCTGCATGAATATTTTTAATGTCTTTAATGCACCGAACTGTTTTTCCGGTTTAATTTTGTGATTTTAAAAAGGGAAACGATAACTGGGGTTTTTAAATAATTAAAAAATTTCCCAAAGGCATTAAATCACTTTCAACAATTTATTCGATTCGCATATTTTAGTAATTAGAACTTATAAAACTGTCAATGTTGACTACTGAAGGAAGTATTTAGATAAAAACAATGATGGAGCGCGCATTTTTAATTACACGCTTTTCGTTACATGCACTGATGAACACAATATTAAAATATTATTACATTTTTGTAATGTTAATTTTCCATGGGCCAATGGGAACTATTCTTACATTTAATTCAGTTGTACAATGTGACTTAAAATTGTACCAGTACTTTTTCACTTTATACATCTGAAAAATAAAAGCTTATAGAAACAGTGTCCGAATGAAGCATGAATGAATCATTTGTTCGTTATGTGTTATTTAATTAATAAGTCAATAATCAAATACAAAACAATGTTATCAATTTATTCATGAAAATATACACACACACACATATCGGAAAATATTACAAAAACATTAAAAAGGGCAGCAAAAAAATTTTATTTTTAAAATTTAATTGAATTATTTTTTTTTTCATGGGTTTTTTTCTTTTAAAACCCAAAAAAGGGTTTTTCCAAAAAATAAGGGGTTTTTAAATTTCCCTTTTAAGCCACTTGCCTGCGCCCCCTCAAAGACTGCATGCGGGTTTTTTCCTTCCCTAAAAGTTCTTTAAAAAATTTTTTTGTGTATTTTCCTAAAACTTTCCCAATTTTTACTAGTATTAAAGCAAATTTTTTCCCCTCTTTTTGAAATTTGTATTTTAAGTGATTAAGTAATTTTGTATAAATATCAAAAAAACTTACTTTTTTTAAACTTTTGATACTTTTTGACCAATTCTGGGTTATTTTCCCTTCAGTTTCAAAAGAAATCAAACATGCCAATTAACCATTTTTAAAATTTTTGGGAACCTTATATTTTCCCCCTTTTCGTAAAAACTTTAAACAGTCCTCGTTTAATGAGGAAAAATGCAAAAAAAATTTTTTAAATCCCAAAATGAACATTATACTCGAAAGCGGGTTTTCAAAAAAATTTGTTAAAAATTTTTTCCCATTTATGAAAGGGTTAACCAATAAAAGGGATCAAAATTAAAACATATATAGAAAAATAGTCCCTTTAAAAAAAATAAAAAAAAGGGAAGGAAATTTTTAAAAGGAATGTTTAAACAAAAAAGGAAATTCGTTGGGGGAAAATTTTAAGCCATTAACAAAAATTGGGTTTTTCAAACCTTACTTTACTAGCTGGAGGTATTTCCTTTGGTATTAAAAAAAAATAGTTTTTGGGTCATTTCCCATCGGGAACATTTACTTTATATGAAATTTCCCCGCGTAAAATATCGATAACAAGATTAGCAAGGAACGGCGGCGTTCAATGAATGCAATAGCTCAGATACACTATAGAATTACATGCAGCTTATTTGTTTACATATGGATCCATTTCGAAGTAGTCCGAAAGAACACAAAGAAACACACGCTATTTTGTAGAAAATCTGCTGAACTTAACTTCAAACACAAAAAAGTTTAGTAAATTAAAAAGGATTATGTTCTGTTAAAGGTTAATTAATTTGTAATTTCGTCGACATGTGTATGCCGCATCTGTACGCATGCTTAAGTTGATATGATGTTTATGCTATGAAATGGTTTCACGGGCCACATTGAACATGTGATTAATGTATTGTCAAATGTAGAACTCATTCTGAGATCAATCAAGTTAATTATAAATTAGACACAACATTCTTTAGAAAGTGAAATGTCGTACTTTCAAACATACATTATATCTAAAAACGTGAGAAATATGATCGATTTTTCAAATTTCAAATAATATTTCAATGAAAATTCAAGCAGGCTAAAGGATTTACTATCACGTATTCATTTAAGTTGGATTGTTAAAATACCAGTGTACTTAATTAACACCATTCTTGAGTCATATTAATATTAGTTATTTGAGGTTATTTAATATCTCTGTTCTGTCGTGAAAATATAGATATTATTATGGAATTATTGATATTGTAAATAGATATTATTCATCATTACTGCAATTAAACTAAGAAAAGTTAGTTATCGTTATATACATACATTTGCTGCTTAAATTTTTGTTTTTCTTTCAATCTTTTTTACCAAACTTTATAGGAATAAAGGTTTTTTTAGGATGAGAGGTAGTGTTCTGACGTGAAAATAAAGATATTATTATGGAATTATTGATATTGTAAATATATATATTTATTATTGAAATATTATTCAGTTTAAATAATGATTTTCATCAGATACTGTATTGAATGAACCATTGTGTTTTTGAGATGCCCGAGGATATACATGTGTAATGAGATGTGGACACAGTACAGTATGTACAAATTCTACAGGCAAATAAATGTCAACTAAATGTTTTGAAACAATAAAGTTGTTACTTAAATTAGTCTGAGAAACAAGTGGTCAATTTGTAAACAGATTGTTATATACATGTTTAAGTCTGATGAGTATTTTATGTATTTTCGGAATTTTTCATTTGTTAACTCTTTAGATGTCTTAAACCTTTATAAGCTTGTCGTTTCCTGAATTCGGGAAAATGGCATTATCAAAATAAACTCAGGAAGCTTACGACGATTTTTTTTTATATCGTTTAGGTTAGAACATTTTATACTATTTTAACAAGTTAAATAGAAAGTAAAGAATTTTATACTATTTTAACAAGTTAAATAGTAAATTAAAGATTACAAAGAATGATATTGTTATATGTGTAATAGAAAGAAAATACAAATTATTAAGTAACTTATGTTTTGGATTAGCTTGTTTTTATTATGCATACAATGTTCAAATAATTGAAACACAGTTTTTGTTAAATATGTAGTTTAAAATACATTGGCATGAAATTGTTGTTTTTTTATAATATTTTATTTGTTTATGTTATGTGTATATATTTATGTCTATTTATAAATGTTTAGAAAAAATAGCATTATCAAAATAAACTCAGGAAGCTTACGACGATTTTTATATCTTTTTGAAAATCAATGACTTTAGTCAGTAAAAGCTCATAGCCTGAGAGAATTCCCCAAACTAGAGCAACAACATCAAAATAATAGGCTGCACATTTGCGGCACAACATCTCCATCACAAGTTGTAAATCACACTGTATTAAAGACATGAAACACAATATAATAATACATTATATGAACTTAAAATTAAGGATACTACAGTGACAGTCCACTATATGTAACAGAAATATGATTCTTGCCTAAGTTATTCAATATTTTTAATGTTTTTATTGTGCACCGACTTCCCAATTATAGCACGATCATTGACATGTTGACCATCATTATGTTGTCAAAGAAGTTAATGTACTCTGTCATATGAATATTTTCCTGAGTCTTAGCTTAAGTTTTGTATACTTAACAAACTGATCTCTTCAGCACCTATGATTGGCAATTGACCTCTGACATAACAGGGTGACCTATTCGAACTACTTGGTGAAATGGCGGCCTCCATGAAATATGTTTTGTTTATACAGAGAGAGAAAGAATAACAGTGATATTTCTTAAAGTGATAACGACATAGAAAAAGTTTGCAGAAGTTGTAATATTTTCCTGCCAACAAACATTGCCCTAATAACCCGGGCGAATTGCGTTAACGTGATCTGTGTATTAGAGATTATATCCAAAGTATACGAGATCGTAGATCCGATGTTTTAAGATTGAAATGTCGCACAAAACATCAATACCATTGATTTATGGCCTACCATCACCAAAACTAGCCTTAAACTATTTTAGGCAAAACTTAAACACAATGGCATATAAAGTTTGGACCCTGAAGTGTGTAAACTTTACTAATCTCCCAGTACGTTTATCAGACAAGTCATACAAGGGCATTGTTGACCTAAATCTTTGATCTCTGACCTCAAATCGATAGGGGTCATCTACTGGCCAAGACAAAGGCACCTATAGTTTGAGAGCCAAGGGAACTATAAATTTGCGGTCGGAAACCGTTTTAACTTACAAGGTCAATACGACCTTGACCTTTGACCCTTCAACCAAATATCAAAAGGATCATACCAACTACGAAGTTTGAAGGCCAAATCATCGCTTGTCAAGTTTTTGATCGTAAACCGTTTTTACCTACAAGGTCAATGTGACCTTGATATGTTGACCCCTTGACCTCATAATCAATAGAGGTTATCTACTTGGGTTGTCAAGTTATTAATCGGAAATCGTTTTTACCTACAAGGGGTCAATGTGACCTTGACGTTAGACCCTTGACCCCAAAATTGGAAAATTTGTTTAACAAATTAAAGTTTTATGAATAAGTAATACTTACATAACATTTCTGTATGGATTTCTCTCTCTTGAATCATAAATCGGAAGATGAACTTTGGACCTCTAGTCACTTCCGGTAGAAACACATGTTTGATTCAGCATCTTTATCTGGCGAAAGTGTTCGCCTAGAAAATAATAAATGACTTGTGGGGTAGGTGGGTGGGTAACATGTAATGTCAGGTAAGTATTACTTATTCATAAAATTCTAATTTGTTACATAAATTTTCCGAATTTAATTAAGTTAATAATTCTTTAGCATTGTTTACCATTAACGTATATCTTCAGTCTTTCAAGATTCTTGTTATAAATGTCTTCTGGTTGTAATGTATATCTAAATGCCTAAAAGCTTTAAATTTACTTAAGGTTTTATCAAGTACAAATTGGGGATCAAATTCTTCCACATTACTGAAATTATACAGAAGTCTTATCCGATCAAAATTAGATTATGGTTCTGTAGTATATGGGTCTGCAAGAAAATCATATCTTCAAATGCTAGATACCATACATCACCAGGGTTTACGTTTAGCTTTAGGTGCTTTTCGCACTTCACCTGTAGAAAGTCTATATGGGGAAGCTGGGGAACCATCGCTTCATCTTCGTCGAAAAAAGCTATCACTTCAATACGCAACTAGAATTTCATCTAATAGCAATTAAGGAAGAACATGAAGATTTTATAGATATTTATACGGACGGTTCAAAAGAAGGTTGCAAAGTAGGTGCGGCTGTGTTTGAAAATAATTTTACATCTAGTATGAGGTTACCAGATAATGCATCAATTTTTACTGCTGAAGCAAAAGCTATCGATTTAGCATTGTCATACATAGCACAGCATACCCACGATAAATTTGTGATATTTTCTGACTCGCTTTCTGTTTTAATATCCATTAAAAATAAAAAATCTGACAATATCATGGTAAAGAAACTTCTTTTAGGATTTCATGATATACTAAAAACAAAATAGGTTAAATTATATTGGATTCCAAGTCATGTAGGAATACGAGGAAATGAAAAAGTAGATGCTTTAGCTAAACAATCATTAAATTTTCAAAACAAACTGACTTATTGTTACCTGCTTGTGATTTTAGACCGGCTATAAATAAACTCGTATCATCTGAAGGGAAAGCAAATTGGGACAATGCCGTTTTTAATAAACTTCACGATATAAACCCATCTCTTGATGTGTCGCCATCTCTATCTCTGTCAAACCGCCGTGATCAAACAGTTCTTCTTCGATGCCAAATTGGACACACTAAAATTACCCATTCTCATCTCCTTACAAATGACGATGCCCCTTTCTGTGTAGGTTGTAATGAAAATTTTACTGTCAAGCATTTTCTTCTTGAATGTCATGATTTTTCACAGGCCCGTAATAGATTTTATTCTGTAAATTCACTCAAAGAACTTTTTAATACAATTCCATCATAAAACATAATTGATTATTTGAAAGAGATAAACTTGTATTCTAGGATCTTATTGGTTCATTTCTATTGTCACTTACAAAGTTTTACATAACATTTTTAGCCTATTATAGCGTTCGGCACGATATGGCCAGTTATGTGTTGACGTGCCGTAAAAATCCAAACAAACAAACAAAAGTATGTTTGGTAAATTCTGGAAATAAATATTTTTTAAACTAAAATTTTCCAATTTTATTTCATAAATAAACTTACCTGACATTACTGTAAGGAGTTAATTAGATTTTATAGTCGTTATGCAGGTGATGGGAGTCATTTAAAATATTAATTTAAAAATTCCCACCCAAGATCTTTGTAAAAAGTACATTTGAATACATATATGTATTAAATGAAAATATTTCAAATTTTATAATTTACTCACCACATAAAAGTGGAGTGAATGTTGCAGAGGACTTGATGAAGAGTTAATAAACTCAGTTGTATCCAATATTTTTTTTTCAATTCTCATAAAAAACCACATGATATACAAGTACGTCTAATATACAAACATTTGCTATACAAGAATTTCTTAAAGTACATAGGTATATATGTCAAAACAGCCTCGCGCTCCGCAATATAAGAGAAACCACATGAACTATTCAATATATACCCAACTATTCAATATATACCCAACAACTGTGTTCCATCACACTTCATGAAATCTATATTTACTGGCTTTAAGTAGTATCTAGTGAAAGCTGCCTCCACTGACCAATTTGCTGCTTCAATGATCTGTTGAAGAGATGCCCCTTTAATAAATGCCACGAGGGTACAATGCTACTTGTAGAATGTCCTCTTATTTTCCGACAATGCTACTTGTAGAATGTCCTCTTATTTTCCGAATATTTTTTTTTCTTTTTTTAACAGAACTTTAAAGTGTCAACTAACCACCTAGAAATTGTATGACCTGCCACAGGTTTATGTGGGGTTTTTGGGGTTTTTTTTGTTTTGTTGTTTCATAGATAAAAATAACTTAATAATGACACAACGTTTAGGGTTCAAAAATCTTTTTGGCAACGCAGGAACAAAAATGTTTTTTTCCACAATGATTTAGTCTTTCCTACTTAGATAACCCTGGTCTAATAAAAGTAAGTCCATGTTTTTTGAACATTTACAGAACCTTCAACTAATTGTACAGATTGTAGATCTCTACACCATCTAAAAGTTGTGATTGCCCCCCCCAAAAAAAACAACAAAAAAACAAACAAACAGGTTTTCGATGTCAGATACTTCAAAGGCAGCCTTTTCCAGACATCCTCTACTGAAAAGAAGATCCCATTCAGAAACAAGCTTTTTTTGAATCGGAGGACATTCGTTAAAAACAGCTTTAAGTAAGCGAGTAATAAAAGGATGTTGACCTATAGGAATATTCACCACAGGTGCTAAAACTGATGATAACGTGGATCTGTTTCCGTTAATAGAACGATATTGACTTTTTCAAACAAATGTGTCACAGAAATCTGCATAGTCAGTTCAGGACACCTGCTATTGAATTGTCTGAACTTAGATTTATAGTCTTTTTGAGTGCCATGTCTCTAGGATTGATTTAGCCATAAGTTTTCTTGTTGTTTTTTGTGTTTTTTTTTTCAGACAGTTTTTTTACATGAACTTTCGGTCGATAACAGCCATGCAATCAGACTCGGCCACTGTGGAGCAATGAGAATCATAGTGCATCGGTATTTCTTCAAGTTACTTAGAACTTTGGGAATAAGATGCAAAGGCGGAAATGCATACACAAACATGTCTTACCGTGCAATTTACAGGGCATCCAATTTGACCAGTACATAGCAAACCCTTCAAGTGAGACAGGAACTGCTGAATACTGAACAATACAGCCATCATTTCCAGACAGTTTATGTGTAATAAGTTCTGTGTTATGGTCCACTGACCCTGACAAGTTAGGTTGTCAATGTGCTCACACAAACCCCATTCGCCACTCACATCTGCGGTTACTGTGACTAGAAAGGCGTCTTTTAGAAATGAATTGCCCTTTGTCATATTTTGCTCCACTAACCACCAATTTAGATTTAAAATCAGCTGAGATGTTAAAGGAACCATATAAGAAAGAACCATTCATGCAGACTGCAATGCTGACGCAAATGCAGTTTAATTTCTCTCATGAACAACCTTACAATTGCAATCATTTCCAGACAAGATGTAATTGTGCCCAAGAGAATCAGATAATGTCTTGCTCTTGTTTGACCTGCCAGAATGTTTGACAGATATTTTTAATTTTTAGTATTTCTAAAGTTGGGGGGACACTGCCGTTTATCAGATCGGAACGAGCCCGTATGTAAGTCAATGACTGAACAGGTACTAATTCTGATTTGTTTTTGTTTACAATGAACCCTTAACGATAAAAAACTGAGAACCAGTGCTCTGTTTTAAAAGAAAATCTTTCTTTTGATTAACCAAATCGTCCAGGTAACTGGCAAGATGCACATTGGCTTTCGTAGGTGTGCAACCACTACAGTAGGTGTGCAACCACTACAGATATCATTTTGACAAAAGCTCTTGACATGGAGTGCGAAACTGGTAAACAACACCCTTGTATTGAAAACGGAGATATTGCCGATGACCCTTAAATATCTCTAAGTGGAAATATGCGTCTAGAGTGAGAACCCAGTCTCCTGTTTCGATCAGGTTCAACACTTTGATAATGTGTCCATTTTATTGTATTGTTTGATACTCATTGAGGGGTTTCAAGTTTATGACTGGTCTCAAATCCCCAGTCTTTTTGTCACTAGAAACAACGATCTGTAAAAACCTGAATAAATTGTGTTTGGAGATAAAATTTCTAGAACTTTTTTGTCTAAAAGATTATTGATTTTTGAACTTTTAGCAGCTTCGTCTTTTAAAGAAACTTTTATAGATTTTATACCATTTAAAGATGATTTTTTCAGAAACTAAGCGTGTTTGATTAATTCGAACACCCATTTGTCTGTGGCTATTTTCTCCCATTCTGGAAGGATAAGAGAAAGTCCCCCTCAACGGGTATCTCCGGCCATTTTGCAATTATACTTACAGAGTCATTTGCCATCTGATTTTGCCTACTTTCCTCTACCTAAAAAGGATGTTGATCGTGTTGGGAAACTACCATTACTGCCCCTCGACTTATAATTTGACTGTGTTCTGCTGTCAGTGTTATCTCTTGACAGTCTTGGGATAAGAAATCTATCTGGTGTTGGTCTTTTACTCGAATCAGATTGAGCACCCGAGAACTTCCTTTTTAAGCCAGACCTTCTGACTTCTGGAATTAAATCATCAATTTGTTTCTTTTTCTATTTGCGAGCTTTTAATAAAGACTCCAAACCAGCACCAAACACACCCTCACACATTAAAGGTAAATTAGAATATTCCAAATTGTCTGGTTGCTTAAAAAGAGCAGTATCAGTCATGGCTGAACGGCCCTGAGGGGCCTAACTGGTCAAGAGCCTTAGTTGACATAGCAAACACA
This sequence comes from Ruditapes philippinarum, assembly GCF_026571515.1. NCBI lineage: Eukaryota > Metazoa > Mollusca > Bivalvia > Venerida > Veneridae > Ruditapes > Ruditapes philippinarum. Next base: position 26,218 of record NW_026866504.1, on the reverse strand, counting down.
TCTTTAACATGTTGGGTTGCCTTCTCTTTATTGAAATCATCTGACTCCAGAAACTGTAGAAACTTACCTAAACGCTGTTGAATGTACATCTGTATTATTAAACCAAGTTGAGCTGCTTGCTGCTGTTTGTAAGCTATTTTTACCAAAGCGTCACTTATATATAAACAGAGGCTGTCTATGAAACATATATACCAATAGAGCGGGTATGGGTTTTCAAGGGCTAGTAAATGGTCATGGCTGATGACTTCAAATCACTTTGGATTAAGGTCTCTTATCTCTGTAGGTTTGATTCCAATCAGGGACTTTGGATTCTTCTGTGTGAGGAAGCTATCCTAGAAAGCTTACATATTAGAGCGGTAGTTTTACTCAGTCTCCCGCTCGTACTTTAAATGATACATGAAGAAGTATATGAAGTGTAGCCGGATAATCCCCATATGATCTGCACATTGTCCATTTGACTTGAAACCGAATAAAACAGATGCCCATAATGACAGCCAGTCGCTTGGTGAAAGTGCGCAATACGTTTGCTGACCATAGGCCTTTGGAGTTTGGCAACTGAATGCGCTTCAATGCTCTGGTTATCTTACAGAAATCGTTTTGAGTTCAAAATACATTCAATATCTGTAGACTTTGAACTAGGTAAAGTGCAACTGTTTCATTGTAAATCGTCAAGTCCTCACCAAGCATAGCTATCTATTTTCTGACATGAGCAAAACAATATACAGCGTTTGGGATGTGTGGGCTGTGCACGAGGCGCAAAGTACTCAGTTAACATAAATTTGACCGTTATATACTTGCTAAATGTGATAATATATGTAGTAGGATATCTTTTTCTTCAATTTATAGTGAAACGATTTGTTCAACTGCTTTTATTTTGTTTCAGAAATGGCAGTCATGCAGTTGGGTAGATTTTGTATCTGGTGGTCAATATTATAATTTTAAACAATAAAATTGCTAACGAAATATCATGATACCCGTAGAGCTTTTTATTTATCATGTATATAAAATGTGCAATAAACAAGAGAGCCTTCACAAATCTACATTCAGGAGTCAAGTTAAATGTATTATTTTGTAGAAGGCGTTTATTATTTACATTTTGTTTAATGAAACTGAAACAGCTTTAAAGAATAAATCATTAAATACATAATGTTTGTTGTGAAGGTCAAGCTAGACCAGTTCAGTAATACTTGCATTCCAATTCAATCTAACTAAAGTTTAGATCTACTTATTTCTTTTATGTAGATCTGATGACGACGGTATAAGTTTCGCCTTCTCTATAATTCGGATTTCCCGAGAAAGCTATTTTTAGCCATGCAATCAAACCGGTTTTTACATAGGCATTTAAAGAAGTATCAAAATACCGTTATACGCGGAAGTTAAACAAATTGTTAATTTGTGTTCGAAAAAAAAATGTTTTAAGAAATTTTTAACAAATTACTTAAAAAATAGAGTATTTTTTAATGGGCAAGATCATTTTGCCAGTTTATCTGCCGGCTTTATGGACAATGCCATGTTTGTTCCCAAAATGATTTTCTCAGGGTTAAAAATTAGAAACCACATCGCTTTCAAAATTATGAAATCCTTCCAATGATTGGCTGTGTGTATAGTCACCAGAAATAATAACGTATATGGTCGCGCTCAAAAAAAAGCGGAGCGTTATTTAGAGCTAATTTTAAGCAGATTGATTCCAATTTTTACAATTGATAGGAAACAATATGGCCATTTTTAAAAAAAGAAATAATATGGAATATTTTGGAATCAATCAAAGATTTTACTTAAGATATAAAGCTACTTTATATAGTGCATTTGTCTAATAAAAGTAACACTATATTCAAAATATCTGATTATGCTACACATTTGTGTCTTTATTCGTATCAATTGTTAAAGACGTGTTTCTGTGTCGCTAAATATGCACCAATAAACGAAGTTTAGGGGGGTATATAGGAGTCAGTTGAACGGTCTGTCAATCTGTCCCGTCGGTCCACATCATGGTTTCCGGACATAAGAGTTTGGAATGAGGTATTGTAATCAAACTTGCTTTATAGCAACCTTATATTGAAACCCCGATATTTTTTGCATTAGGACCCCCTAAGGTCAAAGTCAATGTCACCCTTTCTAAAAATTGAAAAATGGTTTCCAGACCATAACTAGAGTTAAAAATATAATATTGTTATCAAACATGGTATATAGCAAGAATCTACGAAGACGCCGGTTGGAATTGCATTTGGACTCACTCGGGTCAAGGTCACCGTTACTAAAAATACAAAACTGGTTTCAAACAATAACTAGAGTAAGGAATGAAAAAGGTTATCAAACTTGGTTTATAGCGAGCTAATTTGAAGACCCCGGTTGGGATTGCTTTTGGACCCCCTGGGGTCAAGGTCACCGTTACTTAAAACAGAAAAATTGTTCGCGAAAGATAACATTAGTTAGATATGAGATATTGTAATCAAACTTGATATTAAGCAATCTTATATGGGATCCCTGGTTGGGATGGAATTTGGACCCCTGGGGTCAAGGGTTACTATATCAAAAAATAGAAAAATAATTTTCGGACATTTATAAGAGTTAGGAATGAGATATTACACTAAAATTTCGTATAAAACACGTTGTAATGAAGATCCTAGTTGGGATTGCAATTAATTGAAATACTTCTTTGTACACAGTTGATGCTTCATTAATTAAAGGTTGAGTCCAAATATAACTTCAGACCACTTATTTTTCAAAAAGTCAAAGTTGCTGGTGTGGGTATTAAACACCTTTAGTGATAGATCAATATTTACTTATTTCTAAAGTTGTGTATTATTACAATTATAACCTCCTAACATACTACAAAATTGATTATTTATCTTTATTTCATAAAAAACTTAAATACATTAATTGCAAGTATGACAGACAATTTCACTCAATTATGGCTTAATGAAGCCCATGAAGACATAATAGCAGCATATTCACAATTTAAATAACGAACAGTACATATGTTAATGTACAAAATATTTGATATTCACAATATAATTATGCCTTTACAGGTAAAGTTTGTTTCCAGTTTTTATTAACAATTTATTTGTTAGAACGCAAAAATTAAGATATTAATTTATGTTTGCGTTTCACTCATGTACTTCATATCTGTTAAACTGACATACGTACTGAGTATATTCTATCTCACCACTTTGTACAATACAAATCAACAAATAAAATATATTATACAAGAGAACAGGGTCTTTCATAAAAATTCTATTTGAAAGACCCTGAAAAAAAGAAGACGATCACTATATTTTTCAGAGGCTTAAATGCTCCAGGGCATAGGTCATTATACGTGAAAACCGATCCAAACTCCTACGTAGTGTCCCCTCCCTTGCACTGCTTCTTTACTGTGCTGCACTTCAACATAATTGGTATTACACGATAAAAAAAAATTAGAATAAATCAACTTATAAACGAGGTTATCAGAAAGTCGTTGAAACATGCACCCACTTACACGATCACAGTAAGGTATGTTATCGTTTTAAAATACAAGCATGTTTGAACAGTTATGACTACCAAATACTTGGAGCTGAAACGGCTCCGGTTTAAGAATAGGCACAGATGTGTTAACAACGTAAACACGATTTTTTATCAGAAAAAAAATAGCCCTCCATTAAAGTATGTAGGGATTCGAGGAGGGGCGATCGCGTGGTAATGATCACTTGCCGGATGTGCTTATTCGTGACTAAAATTATGCATGGAAGGTCTTATTACTCGTGTGTCTTCTAGGCCTCATCAGTTTGAGTAGATATTTGGCATACGCTTCTTTCATATCAGTGTCGCTATGAATTCAAACCAAACAAACAAGTTGCAAATTATTTAAATGATATAAATACATGAAACAACAATTTAATCTAAGCTTACAACATATTCGAGTATCTGATAAAGAAAGCACTTAAACATTCCGATAATATTAACAGGTTATCTCAGGTAACGCTAACGTGGGTGTAGGAATCGATTAATATTATTTTTTAAGCATATCAGTGCAAAGGTTTCTACATTTGCTCCAGTGGACTTTTCAATAACTCGCCAAGAAACGAAATAGTGTGGTACCTTCAAAGGTAAGATGTACTTTTTTTCTTGACACAAATTTACCTTTTCTTTATTGATCACGGTGTTTCGTATTTAAATGAATGACGGCTTCGAAAATGAAGTATTCTAGTGCGAAGTTTTATTCTAATGTTATATCGTAATTATGTTTATTTTTTTTTGTTCTTAATTTAAAGATCTACATATCTTCTGTGTTTGTACTCAAAAAGGCTGTAAAACAATAATGTGTATTTTCAAAATATCAAATTTGAGCATAACAATATATTTTAGTAAAGTTCTTTTATTTTAACATACAATCGTGTTGAATTTTTCTTCATCAAATTTATGATGCCAATCCATACAATCGTGAAGAACTTGTAACGTGTAAGGGAGAGATATTGAAAACGTATAACGACTGTTTATAATGTCACCATCGATGCCGACTTGCGAGAGATTAATTGTCGTAACCGATAAATAAATTGCACTCTTTTTAGCAATGTTATTTGCTTTGACTGACTGATCGGACAGTTAAACATTGAAGTACACTTTTTGTTGCTTTTCTGATGCAATTAAACATCTGGACTCGTGCATTTCAATTATAGTTGAAATAAAATGAATGATGAAGAATATCAATTTGCTATTTTGTTACTAAACTTGGCTTGGTTTGTTCAATGATTACAAGTATACTGTTTTCTGTCATCTGCTATTAGTTCCAAATATTATAATCAATATGTCGCTGCCCATAGTACATTCTGAATGCTACTTTGTACTTCTTGGCGAAGTTTATTATGACGTCTTTGTGAGTTTCAACAAACATATGATGATGAAGAATTATAGAGAGAATAAAGTGAATGACATCACGAGATATAACGATTAAGGAAGTAGGCTAATATGTCATTTAGCAAGAGTTTGTTTACTACATTTGAGCCGCGTCATGACAAAACCATCATAGTGTGTTTGCGACCAGCATGGATCCAGACCAGCCTGCGCATCCGCGCAGTCTGATCAGGATCCATGCTGTTCGCTTAAAACTCTATAACAAGTAGAGAAACTGATAGCGAACAACATGGATCATGATCAGACTGCGCGGATGCACAGGCTGGTCTGGGTCCATGCTGGTCGCAAACCCATTATGTTGGTTTTGTTGTGACGCGGCTCATTTGTCTTTACTGGACACGTTCTGATATAGAAAATTTCATATCACAACTGAATTAGCTCCATTAAACATAATATATCATTTTTGTACCCATGCGTATCGAGATAAAGCGTTGTATTAAACAACAATACAGCTTTATACTCGGATATTTAACACTAAGGTATTATATAATTTTCATCAAAGGATATAAACGAATCAATTTTTAAGGGAGTCACTTGGTTTTCAACTACTAGTACAGTAAGTGGTTTGTGTAATTTATGTTTCTTGTTCCGCCTCTCTTCGTTTACCGCGGTATATTATTGAGGTAAATTTATGTAACAAGACATTTTTTTGCAGATTCAGTATCAGAAGTATCAGTTTTAAAAATAATTTGGATGGCAGATGCTAGCAAAGAGTGTGTTATGCAGGAAGTAAAGAAAGATTGGCAAGACGGAAAGAATCTAGGACAATGCATGTTGGAATTGTTTCAACAGGGTCTCTGGACAGATGTCGTATTTAAATGTATGGACCATGATAAAGGGGAGGGAGTGATTAAAGCACACAAAAATGTGCTTGCAGCTAGAAGTTCCGTATTTCAGGCGATGTTCTTCGGTCCCTGTGCTGACACAACAGATGTAGTAGAGCTTAAAGATAAAGAGAAAGAGATACTTTATTTATTCCTTGTGTAAGAACTTTTCATTTTTGTCCCGTGTGTAAGAACTTTTTTTTTGTTCTCATTTATATGAGAACATCATATTTCTTACTTATTTTTTCTTCCTTGAGTAGGAACTTCTTCTTTTCTTCCTTGTGGAAGAACTTCTTTTTTCCTGGTGTTCTTTCTTGCGTAAGAACTTCTTTTTTTGTTTTTCCTTGTGTAAGAACTTCTTTTTTTGTTTCTCCTTGTGTAAGAACTTTTATTTTCTTCCATGTGTAAGACCTTTTTTTCTATGTGTAATCACTTCTTTTTTTCCTTTTGTAAGAACTTTCTTTTTCTTCCTTGTATAAGAACTTCTTTTTCCCTTCTATAAGATTTTCTTATCTTTCTTCCTTCTGCAAGAACATTTTATTTTTCTTCCGTGGCTAAGAACTTCTTATTTTTTCTTCCTTGCTAAAGAAGTACTTATTCTTCTTCCTTTTCCTTCTGAACGAACTTTTTTCCTTGTGTAAGTTCAACTTTTTTTTTGTTCTTCTTCCTTGTGTTAGAAATTCTTTTTTGTTCTTCCTTGTGTAAGAACATCTTAATTTTCTTCCTTGTGTATGAATGTGTAAGAACTTTTTCCTTTCTTGAGTAAGAAAATATCATTTTTTCTCACTGTTTAAGAACACCTTATTTTTCTTCCTTGTGTAAGAACATCTTATTTTTCTTCCTTGTGTAAGAACCTAAATATTTTGTCAGTTTTTTTGGTATTGTTGTTGTTATTTAAGATCACAATATTATATTTTTTTCTAAGAAAAATGTATTATTCTATATGGTCTGTGAATATTTTGATCATACTTTGGTGCCAAGTTAAAAATGAATGATTTAAAAAAAAAATTAACATAATCTGTTTGTCTTTTACAGGTACATATACAGTGACTCGATTACGTTAACAGAAGGTACTGCTTTTGCAGTTTTGGAAATGGCTCATTATTACCAGGTGACAAATCTTGTTAAGTTATGTTCAGAGTTTTTAAAAACTGTATTAACAGCAAGTAATGTATGTGAAACTCTGACGTTAGCAAGGTTTTACAACCTGTATGGCCTGAGAGACGCATGTTGTTCCTTTATTGATAGTCACGCACAAGACGTTATACAAACGGAAAGTTTCATGAACATATCTGAAGATTGTCTTTTATATATTCTTAAAGGGGATACACTTTATGCTGAGGAAGAATACATTTTAGAAGCAGTGGAAAGTTGGGCACGCAGAAAATTGGGAGAGAAAGATGTGGCAGTGAGCGGTACAGATATACGTAAACGTATCGGAAAATCGTTTTACTTTTTGAGACTGCCCACAATGTCTTCTCAAACATATCGCGAGTCAGTAAGCAGAAAGGGATATTTTTCTGTTGAAGAATATGCAGATATTGCGGCATTTATTCACAAAAACGAAAATATATCCGTTACTACTAACTCGTGCCTAGCAAGAGTACACGAACTTGAAACAGTGAATGTAAATAACCAAGATGGAGAAACAAGATACTTCAAAAATCTTCATATTTCCTTCGAAACTACTATGCTTAAGAGTGCCTTCTTGTCTCGTCTTGTCCTTGGTGATATCAATCCGTATTTGGTAAACACGCAAGATATCTATACCAGTGGAGGTAATAAAACTTTTGTCGGGGACGCCCGTTTCGACTATTCGCAGCCCAAGAACATTAAATACAATTTCTTTCAAGAGCAAGTCGTGAAAATTTCAACCCTCGAGCGTCCAAGACATCGGAATTACTACGCTTCAAAAATGGTTAAAATAGATCGGTTCAAACTTCCTGTGAATTTATGTTTTTTTCTTTCGGGAAGTATCAGTGTCAATGACATAGGCTTTGAAGAGGAATTCAAAGTGCAGCAATTTAATGCAACAGATACTGAAGTAAATCTAACAAAACCTTTATTGTTAGAGAAAAGGACCGCTCCGTATATCGTCAATGTCACCATCCGATACAGCTGCAGCAGTGAATTAGAACTTGAAGCCAGATGCAGTGCAAACAAGGAACTTGTTACTAGTGACACAGGAATGATTCGCATTCAATGTGTATCTACATATGATTCAGGAATCAAAGGTATCGGGTTTAAACACGTCTCAAACCGTGATAAATCAAATCATCAACCGGTACCTGAAACGGAAGAAGAGAATGTAATATAGATGATACATGCAAAAAGCAATGAGCCAAGAAAGCCCTCGAATAAAATCAACATTATATCAATGAGGAGTTTGTACATAGACTTATTTTATATTTTCTGTTTGATTTTGATATTTGATATGTACACGATATAAATGTTTACAAAACAAAATGTATCTACTTTCATGGTATCAATTATTCGATCAGGTTCGTAAAATAATATGACTTTCTAGTTGATCAATATGGACATATTTTGTTGTAAAAATATACTCAAAGTCAATTTGTTCGTTTGAACAATGCCAGTATTGTGCACACCTTTATTAAACACCTTTATAAATGGCCGATTGTTTTTGAGCAGTATTATATGCATGTAATATTTAAGATAAAATATGTCAGTCAAATTCAACATATAGCTCGGCACTTCATGTGACCATTGTTAGACAGATATACGATACTTGCGGCTTAAGAGAATGAAATCCTTGTTGGGTTTGTTACTTTTCAGTGTTACATACATTTCGACAGGTAATTGTTTACTTTATTGATTATCCTTAAATTTCTACAGGGAGATAACGCACGGGACACAATAAGGTTGTGAACATTAAGGGAAGGTTGTTTTATTTCAAGCTGCATGCTCTGGTTAGTTGAATCTCTTTATGGATGGCGATGGAGGATAATTCAAGCTTCTGTCCATGTTCCCTAGCATCGGCTTAAAGCTTAAACAGAATTCAACGTAAGAATTGAAAGAAAATGATTCAATACATTCACATGCTCATGCGAATATTAGGGAGTAGAATTTAATACGACATAAAGTCCACTTAGAATTTCATAGAATAATTACAAACTCAAGAAAAAAGTACCCCGGCTTATATGCTATATGGTGAAACTTGCAGATATCCAATAAACATATCCATTCAAAGCAGAATCATAAAGTTTTGGAATAAAATTATACATAGCGATCAAATGAGTATTAAAGTGTTAGTTTTACGATAATGGTTCATGGTTAAAGCCCATTTAGATGGTCAGAATTTGTTTAGAATATTTTGATCAATTCTTGTTGTGGCCCGTTATATGTCGCAACGACGCTGAATGTCGCACTTGCCTCTAAATGCCGCACCATATCCACTAAATGTCGTAATCGCCGCTTAATGTCGCAAAATATTCTACCATTAAATGTCACAATTGTAACATTCAATGTCGCTAATATTTGTTTTTATAACTCAAAAAAAGCATATATATATCTTAATAAAACAAGCACTCGTAGATCACTTGATCGCTGACTGGAATGCAAAATTACAGGTATCAAACAAAGGTAATCTGTATTATCTTTTCAAACAGCAGCACAAACGTGAAGAATATCTTACAATTTTACCAAGATATTATTTACTAACCCCTTCTGAAATTTCAGACATCAAATTATAGACTGTCCGTTGAAAAACTCCATTACAATAATACTCTATTTAATGAAAGAAATTCTGAAAGAATGTCAAACATTTAGTGATGAATATAATGCAATCATATTGTGTAAATTATTTAGAAATAAAAGGACATAATTGATTCCAAAGTATTATTAAACGAATCCAAATGACATCAAGTATAATCAACTATCAATCTGACTATAGTCAGATCTACATATTTCTTTTATGTAGATCTAATGACGACCCTATATGTTAATAAATATATTCTTAATCATGCAATCAAACCGGTTTTAACAAAGGAATTAGAGCTTTAGAAGAAGTGGAAGTTTTGTTAGAAAAAAATGTTTGAATTAATTTTTAACAAGAACAAAAATGTTTGAAGTAATTTTTAAAACAATTACTTGAAACAATAGAGTTAATTTTTAATGGGCAAGAATGTTTTGCCAGTTTACCTGTCGGCTATATGGAACTATTGATTTTCCCATGGTTTAAATTAGAAACCACATCGATTTCAAAATTATTAAAGCTCACCGATGATTGGCTGTGTGAAATGTCACCAAAAATGATTTCGTATTGGGTCACGTTCAGATCTTAAAGCGGACATTATTTAGAACTGATTTTAATCCGACTGTATCAACTATTTAAACACTAAACATTTTGAAACACCAAAAAGATTGAGCATGTTCGTAAATACTATAACTGATATTTACTTTCATATAAAAATTATCGTTGTTTTTACGCATGTTTACTAGCTGTCTTAATTATCATGCTTTCCTGCAATACAAATTTCTGGTCAATGGCATACGTAATTTTATTATGATTTTCCCATTCATTTTATCAGCTATTCAACACGCTTTCTCAACACGTAAGTTCTCCTAACTTACTTGCCAATCAAATGACATACGACACCAACTTCAAACAGTTTTTTACCTTGGGTATGTGATAAATAGAATATTATATTCGTGTAGGATCACTATTGAATTTCTTGAACTAATACTATATGCTTGCCAAAGGTTCGCACTTTATAATTCTAGTCAACTCGTTCAAAAAATTCAGTACTGAACTTACACTCACACAATATCCTCTATTTATGCCAAGTTATTTATGCCAAGTTATGCAAACATCACTTATTCTAAAACCCGAGCCCTGAGATAATATCCTGCTCCTGAGCAGACTTACAATGCAAAGTATAAACCGTGCCCACTATCAGAGAGGCGGTTCTCTCTAAAATGTTAGGAAGTTACGCACACCTCAACCGTTAAGATTTACGCTGATCCCACGTACCCTTACGATGCGTTCTGTAAGGGGAACCTCGTATTCTATTTATATCACATTGTCTTAAAGTCCTATAACATGCTAAATTCTAAACTTCAAATATAAATTTCGAAAACTTAACTTTTATGTTTTGAAATACATTATATTCTTTGTTGACAGAAACATTGATTTATAAACAATAACTTTTAGAAGTTAAAACAATTACATTTTCGTGTTATAAAACACATTTTGACAATTATTACGTTTTACACAACAAATTTTATTTCATAAGAACAATTTACAAACATGAACATTTAAATTAAACATGAAATTGGCACATATAATAATTTATGTCGGATTTTCGCAGCATAATTTACATATTCAAGCAGCATGCCTCAAGATTCATGCTTATTGTCATGCAATTTTTTGAAAATTTAAAAGTAAAATTATTGTGAAGTAAACAAAGAAAGTAATTTACACATTGCAAACGGCACTAACAATCCAAAATATATTATATTACCAAAAAGATTTCAAAATATACATAAATACCTCTTACTGCGTTAGTAACGCAGTAGAAATATATACTGAAACATCAGTCATTAAACGCACATAACATGTAAATAATTAAGCTAATATTGAATAGTTTTACTTTTCTTAAGATATTAATACATTTTTCTAAAGATTGAATTTCTTGAAATAGTTTGGCTCATCTGAAAGCATGCAGCTTTAAGTGTGAATTTACATACAAAAAATTAGAAAATGGGACACAGAAATTAGAAATAGGGACAAAGAATATTAAAATATTGATTCAAAATTAAATCAATGTATTTTACATGTAAGAATAAGTAATTTACATGAATGGAATTGTATTTGATTTTGCGGATATTCCCTTCCATACAAAAACATGGCGCGTCTAATGTCACGTTAAGAGAAAAAATATAAATATCTGTAATTGATTAAAAAAAAGCCAGTGCCGCATATCAATTAGTCAGTAAACTATAACAATATATCTTCAAAAGCAGCAGAACTGGCTGGCTATATAATAATCAATGACAACTCATTACTTGATTTTTTTTTTAAACGATGTACATCTAACCCAATATAATTATATACGGGACAATGTATATATTTTTTTATTCTCGTGACCTCTACCATACAACTAGGTTGAACATTCAGTTAAAAATGTAATAGGATACCAATCTTTTGTTCATGTAGAACGTGAACGCATAGTAAAAATAAAATGGATCTATGTATAGTGAATAAAAAATATAATGAAAACGGAAAAGCCTCGATGTTTAAATGTGACAAGGAAAAGGATTTTAAAAATCTTATCAATAAAAATAACTTTAAAGTATTTCGTTTTTGGGATACTATTCAGCAATGTATTTTGGTTATACATAACCCAGATACACATCAAAGGAAACACAATATATTCCACGTACATGTATAAAATTCGGAGACGGACTACTTTTTCTTACTTTACTAGTAACATTACGTCTGCAGACAATGAAACATATGTACAAGCTCGTCTTTTCAACAACTTGTCTCAAGCTAATGACGATCACAGGCACGCGGGTGGTCACAAAAATTCGTCTGCATATCACGTGGAACGCACAAATGGTCGTCTATCCCAGACTAGCTTTGACAGAAAAATAACTATTGATTCGCATTTCAACAAATCGTCTACTGGTGTTGTAAAACATCAAAGTGCTCGTCTGCTTAATAATTCGGATCAGGGAAGTCCCAATGTGAAACATGGCAATATTATATATGCACGTGCTCGTCCGCAGATTAATTTGTCTCGTGAAAGTCTAAACAGAAAAATGGCTGTTAATCCCAATACTGTTGGCAACATAATATACCCTCATGGAAGTCTACATCGTAATTTATCTCGTGGAATTCTCAACAAAAAAATGGCTGTCCATTCTTTTTACAACAGATCTTCTGCTAACAACTATAAACGCGCACGTGCCAATCCACCTCAGCATCATAGCTTCAGTTTAACAGAGGCTAAAAGAATGGAAGCTTGGAGAAACCATGTCCGTAAAATAAATGCACAGAACAATTTTCGAGACCAGAAATATGGCAAGAACAACATGAAACGTAATAGATATACACATCATAGAAAAAAGTACCACCAATGCAGGGAATACTACATTCTTTAGGACAGTATTTTGATAGATATGTTGACGATCCTAGGTTAAAAGAACTTCACGACTTCCGAAAATATGTAAGATAATAAGTTGCTTTTACTTTCCATTCGTTTATTTGTTTATTTGTGATTACTTTTCTTGACTTTCCTGTGACAATATCCCAGTCCAATACCGGTGTAACAAAGTTAGTTGACCCCAATTGAATTTTGACCACCATTCAATGTTCAATGTGAAAGTTAACCCTTTTTCTGTAAAAAAAATGTCTAAAGAAAAATGACCACCACCCCCTCAGAAACCTGAAGAGTACTGACCTCCATCTTATCGATCTTAAACAGATTATTAACTACTTAAAGCAGCTAGCATTAATTGAACCTTCTCTTGGACTTTAACGTAACATTGACCATACGTACCATTGATTAACGTCTAACATTCAAGCCTATAGGCATTCTGAACATTTTGATCTTTTTTATTGTTTGATCGAGACTGTTAATGAGTTAAATAAATTGGACTGTCATCGATGTCAAATTTTGCAACAATATATCGAAAGCTGAATATCGATATATCAAATTCAATAGCATTTGAATGTTTGTAGTTATCATGATGTATGCAAACACAGAATACCAAAAGAAAGAATGTTCTCTTGTTATCACATCTTACAGACAAACTGAAAATTAAATCCAGTATTCAAATTGGGCTAGAAAAGGGAGAAAACTGACTATTTCCCTTTACACAAAGTAGAGAGAAATTTTTACAAAACATAAAGAAATGGGTTTTAAAGCTGCACGCCTCCAGATGAGCCAAAATATTTCAAGAAAATCAATATTGTGAAAAATGTACTAAAATTTTAAGAAAGGTAAAAACATTGAAGATCCAAGTTATATTGTTTATGTTTTGTGCGGTTTATGACTGATTTTGCAGTATTTTATTACCATATTTCTACTGCGTTACTAACGCAGTAAGGGCTATTTTTGCATATGTTGACGAATTTTTTGGTAATTTTCTTGGATTGTAAGTGACGATTCCAATATGTAAATTACTTTTTTGGTTAGCCTCACAATACTTTTCATTTAAATTCATTTCCAAAATTTTCATGAACATAACAATGAATCTGGAGGCGTGCTGCTTTAACCACTCGTGCATTGTCCAGTACTGGTTGATTCCAGGAACGGATTCTAGAGTGTGAGTAGTTAAGGGGCGAAGCCTGGACCAGATTTTTGAGTAAAAAATCGGAATCATTCAAGCGCGGCGTGATTTATCCGCCATTTATGCACTGTTGCGCATGTTTTCATTGTAGAGAAGACAGTTATTTGGGTTTAAATATGTCAGTATACAGCAGACGACGTTTTTACAGCCGATAGTCCATTAAACTGAATAATGCGCGGTCGGGCTCAAAATCTTTTTACCCGTTTATGATATTTAACCTTTCTCCAATAATTTAATTTCACTTGTGTCGTAGACACGGAGGCAATAAACCTCTTGCTGACAGATAAAGAGCGAAACCCATTCATACGGACACAGGTAAAAACTTTTTCTGTACAAAATCTGCTATGGTCATAGTATTATTTTTACAATAGGTTTATCTCTTAGATTTGGTTTGGTAAATCGCTAATCATGGTCATGCAACTACATAGTTAGGTGAAGAAGCAGGCGCTTGTTTTGGTTGAGTCTATTATGTTTTGTTTAGGGGTTGAGTTGTCATACACAAATTTACAATTTATATGCATTTATTTTTTTTCCAATGATTGTTATTATCTTAAATGCTTCTGGGATTGTTGTTTTATCAATTCATTTGTAAATAAGATTGTTATATGTCTATTAACGGAATAATTTTAATGAACACGAAATTAGTTCACACCTACATGTGTTTTGGTAACGTGATGGTTTAAGCCAATGAAAACACGTCAATATTATTATACTCAGGCAGAGAAAAAGTGTGCAAAGAGTAAATCAGCCAGCAAACTTTGAATTGCAAGTATTTTTTCATATCTTTTCGGCAGGATAAACTGTCCAAGGATTCGTATCGTAAAATGGCTGCCATTTACAGTATCAAGTGATTATCCCAAGCACCACCGCGACTTAGCGCGGGAATTTTAATTATAGCTAACCTCGGCGCGTATTCCTTTTTCATATTTTATTATAATAAATATTTACAAACTGTGTCTTTCGGGTTCTTTTTTATCAATATATAACCAATAATGATGTTAATATGAATAAATAATCATATCTCAAATCTTTGACTATGATTTACAATGAAATTCTACCTTAAGTGTATTAAAAAGGTTTTTAATTTCCTGTAATTTTATTTTGTGATTATGCTTCAAAGCAGTCAATTGACCGTGAATTTTCTTTTGATATTTTGATTTCCTTGAAATCATTTTTCTCATTTGAAGGCATGCAACTTTAATATGGTGATACATTAATTACATTCCATGAAAATGTTTAAAGATATAAAATCTCTCATGACATGTTTGTTCATTTTACATTACACCTTTAATTCAGCAAACATAAAGTCTTCACAAAAAGTAGTGTGCAATCGTACCTATATTACATACGAATGTATGTAATATTTTTCTTGTTATATTTTTTCACAGTTTTTACAAAAAAAAATTACTATCCATTAGCCAATAAAATCACAATACAGTGAATTGGATGTATTTTTCGCCCACTTAATCTCCTGCGGGAGAGTCAACATCGGTTTAAACTATGCAGTGACAGCTGATGTGGAACTACTGAGATTAAACAATTTTTACAACGCTACAGTAGTTAAATTGAATTCAGAGCAGACGACAAGTTGTTATATCAGTGATAAAGGTTTAAGCAAAACAAGCCGGTGTTTACATATTTACATTTATTTACAAACGTTTTTTTCCGTTTTTTATGGTACAATTTATAACATGTAAATACAATTAATAGAGTAATATTTTTTAGATAGTAAATATTTTACACATAAACTCACAAACACACAAAGTATTGTTAATTTAAGGCCGAAGCTTTCATCTTATAGTAAGAACTCAAAAACGTTAATTTAAGTCGGAAGCTTTATCCAACTGTTAAATTTAGGCGGGAAACTTTTCCATTTGACGTGGAGTTGTTTATTTCGTCCTTTTCTTGAGGTTTTTAAGATTTTCTCTATTTTCCATGTTTGATTAGGATCAATGTCCACTTTCTGTAACTCGCTTTCACAGAATGTGCCTTTGATTTCTTCTTGTTGCATGTCCTGAAGATAATAGATAGGCAATGTACTTCTGTGATAACGTTTATACACTTTAAACAATTCGCCTGAGAACGTTTGATGGTATGCCCTAGTAAATATAGTTTGTAGATGACTGATACGCACATAATCTCCTAATTTAGATTTGAAGCGTTTGAGATTTATATTCGATTTGTTGTGTCTAGGGTTTTGAGCCATGTAGGTTGATATTCGTACTTCTTCTTGATTACTGTCTTTAACATCTGCGGGTCTCATTCCAATAGTTCTATGATAGGTATGGTTATAGCTGTCGGCGATGTCCTCTAATATGGGTAAAAATGTACTGGTTTCTTTGTACGACAAGTAGCGCATAAGTCGGGTTTTTATACTCAAAATCGCCCTTTCAGATGTGGACGCCTTTGTTTCTTTTTGAGTGGGATAGTAATGGATTCCTTTCTTTTTCATTAGATCTTGGCCCAGCAAATGCGGCTGGGTGTTTTGGGTCAAAATATATTGACTTTAAATAATCCTCCCATGGAGCCATGTTAACTGTTGAGTGTCCTGGGTAGAAATTAAATGAATATAGCTATACGTACCTATAAATTAGTTTTTAGATTCCTCCTCATCGATGTCACTTTCTTCCTCGTCACTTTCTTCATCGTCAGTTATTTAAGTCTCTAATAAATCTTCAAACTCAGTCTTATGTTTTCTCAATTATGTATCTGAGCCATATTGTTCCTGTGCAGTTCATTGTTACTAAGTGGCAATATAAAATCAATTAACATTGTATAATTATTGAAAAACGCCTTTTCGTTGTACGGCTGAATACGTTCTTCTGCCATTTCTTGTGCTTCGTCACTTTCTTCTCCGTCATCAATCAATTTGTTATATATTCTGTCGAATTTTTCATCAATTGATTTTTGGGCTCGCTTCCATAAATTTACATAAGCCTCATTATCTTCTAAAGAGTCCTCTTCATGCCCGCTATTGCTTATTTCTTCATGCGTTCGTTTCTTCTGATCCCTGCTTTCGGGACACCACCCGCTTTTGACATGTCTTTGCACGTCATGAACAGTGTCAAATAATTGACCACAATCGTCACAAGCTTGTCCTTTATTTTCCATGATTATCTCCAAATTATTTTCTAATTTATTATTCTGTATTTTTTCTGATTTATCCTCTATTTTGTCTGGTTCTGAGTATTCCACGATGTTATCCGTTTGAATTTCAGCAGCAGTATGATTGACTTCTTGGATATCGTTTTCTTTTATAGGTTCTTGGGGGGTCACGTGACCTATGGATTCTGAATTTTTAATATTTTTCTGATACATTTTAACCTCTGATCCTCAGGTGTAAATGGTTTTAAATCCACCAATAAATGACCATATGGATATTTGATAGCTTTGGCAAATTGTTTTAAAAGTATATCACTTTCACCAGGATACATTTGTCTAGCCAGTGTCATGACCGATTGTTTGTCTACTGGGTTATTAAACAACACAAAATAATGACAGTTTCTTCTCTGTGTAGGATCTTTCGTACCAAACAAATTCTGATTGATAGAAATCACGGAGAGAGATCTGTGGTTGGAACCCTCCGTAAACAAATCTGTAATGCGTTTATCTTTGCCTGATTCAGAAAACAAATCATCCAAAATCAGTAAATTGTTCATTCTGGGATCAAAGAACTCATCGTCTTCTAGGTCAGCGGGAATCCCTTGAATAAATTCTACTCGAGGTATCACGGTTCTTTCAATGACAGTGTATAACGGTTGCCATCGTTTGTATAACCCCACGATCCTTTGGATACCAGGTTGAATTTTAGAGCTGTGATTCTGTAATAACTCTTTCACCATCGTTGTATTCCCACAGGCTGAAAAAAGATGAAATTATTTTAGCACTTTTGTTAAATTAACAAAACCTTAGCATTTTTACCAAGCTTTGCAGAAAAACATGAACATGAACTATATCTATTTTGCAATCCAATTGTTGTAAAATCTATTAAAAAAAAACACAAAATGTTTCAGAGAAGCATAAAATATTTCAGAGAAAAAAAAAGTTGAAAATATTTGTAGTTATGTATCAAAACTTGAAATAAATTATGTGTAAGAAAAAATGTGATAAAATACCAGAAATATGTATATAATTATCTGTGGGACCTGAAATCATCATAGTAAATGGATTGTGAAACACCATGTTTTCTTTTTGCGGTGATGGTGGTGGTGATGGCGGAGGCAGAGTTGATGTAACATGCGCTCCGGCATGCGCACATTTTGCTCAACGCGCTCATAAATGCACTCCCGGCGCTCCAAAATGCGCTCCTAAATGCGCTCCCGGCGCTCCCAAATGTGCTTCCGGCGCTCCTAAATGCGCTTCGAAGTGCGCTCCCGGTATTCCTAAATGCGCGCATTGCATCGTGTCTTGGTCTAATATTCCTGGTTGTAACATTTCCGTATGTTGGCTACGTTTATGTCTTAACATGTTGTATCTACTACAAAATTTCTATATTACACACGGAGCACGTAATATTTTCCATGTTGACTCTCTGACAGCTAACACACAAATGACACGATTTTGTAAAATCTGCTATTTTGTAGAATTCAATTAAAGTGACCAATCAAATTCTTTCATTTGGACAGTTCTGCGCATGCGCAAAAAGTTGGTATATAAAAGTGTCAGTAAGCACAATTTCATTTTATTTCCAAGTTGAATCTCTACCAGGCACTAGTGTTTATCAGGATATTAATAATATATTAAGGTATGTTTTGTAGTCTCGCCTGGCTTTTTCTTAGTCTCGCCTGGTTTAGTCTGGCTTGTTTTTGATGGAGATTTTCATTTCTTAAATTTTAAGACCAATTTTTTTTCATGAAAACATTTACAAATATAAATTATTATGTAAAATATATACGATCTTGCTCAAACTTTTATTAGTTTTAGCATATAAATCATTTTTATTACAGGGCCGTTGTATAAATTCGAGACTAATACAGCATTTCATTTTAAGGTTATTGAGATGGCTTACCAATGTGATGTTTGCGGGGAAAATTTTGTCAAACTAAGTCAATTGCTCCAACACAGAAGAACTCAAAATCATTGGAAAAGATTTCAATTTCAAAGCTGTAAGAAAACGTTTACTAGGAGGCAAAACCTCGAACGTCACAGGAAGAAACATGCTGATGAGAATACCCATCATTGCCCTGAATGTCTACGTGTTTTTACGAGGAAAGATGCACTGGACGAACATTTTGTACAGCATGACAACCAGAGTGATGGAGGTAGAAAGAGAAGCCTCGCCGATGAACAGGATAACATTATTGAACGTAAAAGACAAAAATTAACACCGAAGGACAATGCAAAGGAGTTCTATCACATGGAGAAAATAAATGAAAAAAGAATTGAAAAGTTCAATACTACTGCATCCTACTATAAAATAAAAATCAAGAACTTGGAAGTGAGAGATTTACCAAACCTTTTTGAAAACACTGAAAGTCATATTTGAATCTATTGTGACAACGTTAACCAAACACATACCATCTTATGATTTAGTGAGGGTCTCCATGGATAACCCTGAACTAGATTTTCCAATCGTATTACGGTTCATGCCAAGGTTATCATTAACTGTGGATAGACTTTTGTCGGAAATAGAAAGAGTTTTACAATCTTATGAACAGTTTGTAATTGACGAGACGTTCGGCATAGAACTGGTTCAAGTTGTAAACGTTAGAGGATCAGGATACAGAATGAAGCCATTAGTTGATATAACGCAAATGTTGAAAAACAAGAAAAGCATTATTCAAATAAGAAATAAAAACGAGCCCTGTTTAGCGAGAGCATTAGTGACTGCAATTGCTCGTGTTGAAAATCACCCGCAGTGGAACAGCATACGACAAGGTCGTCAGATTCCACTTGATTTGGCAGTGGCTCTTCATCAAAAAGCAAATGTACCATTGGGAAAATGTGGGATAGAAGAATTGAAAAGATTGCATCAGCCCTGACAAATTACCAAATTCATGTGGTGTCTAAAGCACATTTTAACGCCATTGTGTATCAAGACCCTGAAGAAGCGGTTCCGATATATATTTATAATAACGATGATCACTTTAAAGTTATAACATCAATGACAGGATTTTTAAATAGATTATTTTTCTGCCAAAAATGCAAAAAAGGATATCAAACAAAGGAACGTCATGCGTGCAATAACCCCTGCCATTTTTGTCGTAGGCTTCACGATGACGAATATGAAGACTGGCAATACTGTGAAACATGCAACTGCAAATTTATAAATGAAACCTGTTTTATCTGCATTGTAAGAAGACAGTAAAGGGAAATTCAACGTGCGACCTGTACTATCGGTGCACGGACTGTACTCAGCTCATTAACCGTGCGAAAACACAAAAATACCATGTTTGTAGCGAGAGGTATTGCAATACCTGTAAGGACTATGTGACGGATGGTCATTTATGTTACATGCAGCCAGCTGAAGAACATGATTATGTGCCAGAAGAAAATAAATCAAAAAGAGAAAGAGAAACAAAATACATTTTTTTCGATCTCGAATGTGCACAGGACAAACATCTTGAATGTGAAAAATGTTATCTACAAGGTGTTAACAATACATGTGTTAACTGTAAAAAGTCATAGTGTGGATCTTTTGAACATAGGGCAAATTTATGTGTCGCTCACAAAGTTTGTAGCACTTGCATGCAACATGTAACCTCGTCCTCTGAATGTTCAAGTTGCGGACCCCATGAATGGGTGTTTACTGGTCCAAATACTATTGACTCGTTCTATAAGTGGTTATTTACAGTTGGAAATAAGGGTGCCACAGTTCTTTGCCATAATTTCAAAGGGTATGATAGTTATCCAATCATGAAATTCTTGTATGACAATGCCAGTCTGCCTGAGGTGATCACAACAGGATCAAAATATTATGTCCATTGTAGTACCTGTCTTTAACATAAGATTCATTGATTCCCTGAATTTCATTCCAATGGCCCTTGCAGATTTGCCTAAAGCTTTTGGTGAAACGGAACTGGCAAAAAGATATTTTCCGCATCTATTTAATACGTCAAAAAATCAATCGGTAGAGCTCAATCATTTGCCTGACATAAAACATTATAATCCTGAAAGCATGAAGCTAGAGGCACGCCAAACGTTTTTAGAATGGTACAGTAAAAGTATGCAAAACCCCTTCTCACTGCAGGCAGAACTTGTACGTTACTGTCGATCAGATGTGGATATTCTTAGAAAATGTTGCTTAAAATTAAGAACACTTTTCAAAGAACTCACTAAGACAGAAGATTCAGATGGAATAGATCCATTCGAAAAATGCATAACAATAGCTTCAGCTTGTAACCTTGTTTTTAGGAGTCTTTTCCTCGATCACGAAACTATTGGTATCATCCCATCTCATGGTTATCGTCCTGAGGCCAAACAGTCAGTGATGGCATATTAATGGTTATCTTACATTGCATTTGAAAGAAAAATATATATTCAACATGGCCGAAATAAGGGGGAGAAACAGATAGGACCATATAAGGTTGACGGATACTATGAAACAGAATATGGTCAAAAGGTTGTTCTGGAGTTCCATGGCGATTTCTGGCATGATTGTCCAAAATGTTTTTCCAAAAGCACAATTAACCAGGTTAATGGGTCATCTATGTCTGATTTATACACAAACACTATTGATAAACAAAAGTATCTGGACTCAGAGGGGTATGTGTATGAGTGTATATGGGAATGTGATTTCAAAAAGAAATTAGAATCCAATCCAAAAATGAAAGAGTATATTGATTCTTTAGAAATAATTTTGCCCTTAGAACCGCGAGATGCCTTCCATGGTGGACGTACTGAAGCATTTAAAATGTTCGCATAGTCTACGGAAGACACTCAAATTCAGTTCTTTGATGTCACATCCCTGTACCCTTACATAAATAAAACGGGCAAAATTCTGCTTGGTCACCCAAATATAATCACAGACAATTTTGATGAATTGGATAATTATGAAGGTCTAGTCAAATGTAGGATTGTTCCACCGAGGAAACTGTAAATTCGTGTGTTACCATTTAAATGCAACGGTAAATTAATGTTCACTCTCTGTCGCACATGCAGTAAAACATATGAAAATGGCGTATGCAGCCATAGCCAGAATGATAGAGCCATCACAGGCACTTGGGTCATAGATGAAGTGAAGATGGCATTATCTCAGGGTTATAAGTTACTTAAAATTTATGAAGTTTGGCATTTTGATGAAATAGCACAATATGATGCAGACTCCAAGACAGGTGCACTTTTTACAGAATACGTTAATACATTTCTGAAAGCCAAACAAGAAGCCAGTGGTTGGCCAGATTAGTGTACAACTGAAGAAGATAAGCAGCTGTATATTCAACAGTATTTTGAAAGGGAAGGTTTAATGCTAGAATACAGTAAAAATGAAGAAAATCCTGGTTTGAGACTACTAGCAAAAATAATTCTTAACTCTTTTTGGGGTAAATTCGGCCAGAGATCAAATTTGACACAGACGAGTTACATTGACGACCCGCTTCAAATCGTTGATATGATGACATCCGACCAACAAGAAGTCAAGAACGTGCGTTTCATAAATGACGAGGCAGTTCAGTTAGACTGGGCGTATAAATTTGAGTTTATAGAGGCTTCTTGTAGGACAAATGTTGTTGTGGCTGCTTACACTACAGCTCAAGCCCGATTGAAATTATACAGTTATTTACAACCATTAGGGGATAGAGTTTTGTACTGCGATACTGATTCTGTTATGTTCACCTCAGCAAAGGGTGAGTGGGATCCACCTTTAGGGGATTTCCTTGGGGACTTAACAGATGAGGTCCCAAACAATCAAATATCTAAATTTGTGACAGGTGGGCCCAAGAACTATGCGTTTTGTCTAGCAAGACCAAACAAAAAATGTCAGTCGTCTATTTGTTAAGTCAGAGGGATTACATTGAATTTCAAGAATTCCATGGATATTAATTTTAATACATTGAAAGATATGGTGACGGGACAAATGCAAGACCAATGCATTAAGGTTGTAGACACTAATAAAATTGCTAGAAATATAGAAACATGTCACATTGTCACGAAAACTGAGACTAAAGACTATAAAATAGTGTTTGACAAGCGTGTTATATCAAACCATTTCAACTCCTTCCCATATGGATATTAATTTTATCATCATTATTATAAGTACATTCTGCAAGAATTATCATCTGATGCCGGTGTGCATTGTTTATTGTCGTCAATTCAAAGTAATAATTGACTAAATACATATGTATATCATATATTTTACTATCATATAATGTATTTGTCTTCATTTATATTCTTTGTTATCAAGGTATAAAACAATAAAATCATTTAAGAAATTTTATGTTCCGTTGTCTATTCCTTAATATCAATCAAGTCCACTATATAGAAATAGATAAAGAGCTACAATTTATTTTATGTCCATCCATTGTATCTCACATACATAATTATAATACTAAGAATTACATAAAAGTAATACAGGCGTGAACTTCCCAACCACACTGTAAAGGGGGTTTTGCTCGGTCGCATTTTATCGTCTGCTTTATACTGTCATAGTTTAAACCCAATAATTCTCTTCCATAAAAACAAACTTGCGCAACAGAGCATAAATGGCGGATAAATCACGCCGCGCTTGAATGATTCCGATTTTTTACTCAAAAATCTGGTCCAGGTGTCGCCCCTTGACTACTAGTTTGTATAAGCTACTAGCTTCATACACAGTGGAAATAAAATAAATTTTGTATTATAAAATAAACTAAATCCTACGTCACACTACAAACGGGGACCGTCCGAGATAGAGGCTTCGGTGGCACAACGGTCATAATTTGAGATAGGAAATAAACAATTCAATCCTGTCCGGTCATACACCCTGGTGGTTCGGTAGATATTCGGACGGTTTCCAAGCCTTTGTCATCTGTCTTGTTAAAAACGTCCGATATTTATGGCCCGACTACCGTAAGATACTAGTATATGTCCAAATGGCGTCCGGTATCGCAACGATTCGCAAACATCGTAAGGTGACAGTGAGGTATATGCGAAAGAAAAAAAAATGTGCGAGACCCGATCACTTATCGGAGCGTATTCGTATGAATACGTACGGTCCCACATGTCTTGGTTCTCTACATGGATTATGCATGACTTCCCCATTTCATACAAGGGTATATAAATACCTGTTCATCATCCTATGATATCTAACAACACGGCAAATCGTCCATGACATTTGAGACTGAGTATGCTACGCCTTCAACAACGGTTTATAAAGACATTTTTCATTGTTTAAAAAATGTCAATGAAACTTGAAAAGTTTTAAAAGACCTGCGTTCTTTGAACGTCCCTTGATTTGTTGATCAATACTTTTTCTGTTCCTGGGAAGGCTGTCATGGGTTTATCAGTAATAGATGTCTGAACAGGTAACTTTGTATTCTTGTCATAGCTGAGTTACAGTGCTATTGACCCAAGAACAATCACAACGAACCTTGGTCGGCTGATTCACAGACTAACGCTCTTACTATAGAGCTAACCAGACGATTAAATAAAAGAATGGCGCGCGCGCGTGCGTGCGTTCGTGCGTGCGTGCGTGCGTGCGTGCGTGCGTGTGTGTGTGTGTGTGTGTGTGACAAATGTGCGCTTTAGAGAGCTCGTTCTTGTAGGAAT
Source organism: Ruditapes philippinarum (assembly GCF_026571515.1). Classification (NCBI taxonomy): domain Eukaryota; kingdom Metazoa; phylum Mollusca; class Bivalvia; order Venerida; family Veneridae; genus Ruditapes; species Ruditapes philippinarum. The sequence goes on along the minus strand of NW_026866504.1, from coordinate 1,502 downwards.
TGATCTCATGTATATTTAGCCATGTAAAATGAACGCTACGTACTTTAAAAAACTAGGAGAATTTATTCGTTAAGATTACCTTCTTCACAGATATATAGGACTTAAAGACTCAGAGATGTAACGCAAGGAAAGTCAGAGCAATTGGTCCACTTTCAATGGTCGCTGTTTGGACCTGCGACTTGTTCTATGATTATATAAAGTGTAAAGAATTTCGTAAAAACCGCATCATTTTCTCGAGTGAACCGTTGAAAAACCATTAGACTAATTCCGTTGCAACTTTGGAGGGTCTTCTTTGCACATTATAAGGCCTAAAATCCTAACCTAAGCAGTACGTCCAAGAGATTTCCGCGTGGCTTGGTCATTTTTTGGACCGGAAATTTGTTCTTTCTCTATACAAATTCCGGAAAATACATCATTTTCACGAGCCTACCGTTCAGAAACCTTTTGACCAGTTCCATTGCATTTCGATTCTGTACAACTATGGAGGGTCTTCGTTGCACATTATAAAGCCTAAAACCTTTACATTAGAGCTGCACGTCTAGGAGATTTCCGCGTGGCATGGCCATTTTTTGGACCGGCGACTTGTTCTTTCTGTATATAAAGTGCATAAAATTTCGAAAAAATAACCACCATTTTTCGAGCCTACCGTTGACAAACTATTTTACCAATTCCGTTGCTAATTCGATTTTGTACATCTGTGAAGGATCTTTTTTGTACATTATGAAGGCTAAAGCCCTAACCCAAGTATTATGTCTAGAAGATTTCCGCGTGGCATTGTCCAATTTTGGACCGGTGAATGGTCTTTCCCTATATATTTCGGGATACATCACTATCACGAGCCTTCCGTTCAAAAACCATTTGACCGATTCCGTTGCTAATTCGATTTTATTCAACTTTGGAGGGTCTTCTTTGCACATTATTTCGTTTAAAGCCGTAGCCAAAGCAGTATATCTAGGAAATTTCCGCGTGGCATGGTCACTTTTTGGACCGGCGATTTGTATTTTCTGTATATAAAGTGTTTACAGTTTCGAAAAATAAAACATTATTTTCTCGAGCATTCAGTTCTAAAACCATTCAAAATTAATTTTGTACAACTTTGGATAGTCTCCTTTACATATTTTAAGACTTAAAGCCCTTACCCCATCAATATGTCCAGGAGATATCGGCATGTCTAGGTCATTTTCCATATTTCTTCTTTGTGTATAAAAAAATGAATACATTTTCCGAAATAAACATCATTTTTTCGAGCCAACCGTTCATACAATGGTTTTTCCAATTTCATTTAAATGTAAATCAGTACTGTTATGTGTGTGACAAAAGCTCGCTTTATTGAGCTCGTTCTTGCAGGAATATAATTATCTTATGTACAGTTAGCCATTGTTAAATGAACTCTACGTACTTAAAATAAAGAACGTAGTAGATTTTAGTTAAGAGGATCTTCTTCACAGCAATATAAGACAAAAAGACTCAGAGATATAATGCAAGGAAAATAAAAAAAGGGG